>NC_056737.1:259618955-259638955 GCF_019279795.1 Protopterus annectens
GCTTCTTAGGCATTGTTCTGTCATACAATACCCATGTCACTCTTGGCCAGTTGGCTGGAGTTCCTCTGATTCTAGCTTTGGCCTCCTCTTTCAGACTTTCCTTCTCCTCAACCACCCCTCCAAGACACTTGAAGTTGTTAACCTGTTCCACTATTTTCCCTTCTACCTCAGTTCTCAGCTTCTTCTGATTACCCCACTTGCTGCCATTATAACTGTCTTATCTTTACTCAGTTTCATCCCATGTGCCTTCGCTCTTGTATTCCTTTCCCCTGTCCTTTGCTGACGTTCTTGTTCAGAGTCTGCCTGTAATGCCACATCATCTGCATTCAGCAACATTGTTGATCTGTCCTCTTCTGCCTGTTGTAATGTAATTCATCACCAGTCTGAACAGCAGTGGGCTTAGAGCAGAACCCTAATGCACACCCACTGTGACCAGGAGCACCTCTCTGAGACCAAATACTGTCATTAGGTCCTTGTACATAGCTAACACTAATTCTACAATGTTTCTGAGACTTTTGACCAATGTAGGGCTGTCCAAATCAGCTTTCTTGGGACCTTGTCATATGCTTTCTCCAAGTTTAGGAATAGTCATTTGGACTCTTTCCACATCTCTAGCTTCTTCTCAATTATCTTTCTCAAAGCAAACATTATGTTGGTTGTGCTGCATCCTGATTTGAAAATGAACTGTTTGTCTCCCATCTTACTTTCTACTGCTGTGCATATCCATTTATTAGTCAGCATCTCCAGAACTTTTATGCAGGGTAACTGGAATTTGATATTTCTGTACTGTCCACAACAGTGGACGTCCCCCTTGTTTTTGTAACCTGGCAGTAGTATACCTTAGTAGATATGCCTTTTTCTCCACACTATTATGATTACATTCAGGGGCCGTTTCTCCCGTCCTACCCAACACCTTGATCATAGCTTCATTTTCCTTAGCGCTGTTCTTACTTCTTCTAGAGTGGGCTCCTCCTCTTCTCTGATTGTAGGCCGTGTCTGGGGCAGTACAGCTTCTGTGTTTTTTTTTTTTCAAAAGCTGCTGGAAGTACTCCTTCCATCTGTTTTTGATGTCCTGTGGACTGGTCACCAGGTTGTTTCTGTCTTCCCTTATGAAGGGTATCTGACTATCCTCTTTATCTTTATGTCTTTACCTTGTAACCTGACAGAATTTCTTTGTGTCATCTGATGAGTCATTTTCTAGAAATTGGTACTGTGCCTTTGATGCCTTGTTCTTTGCTATTGCAACTTCTTTCTTATCCTCTTTGTTAGCCAACCAGTATTCCTTCTTAGCCTAGTCCATCTTTTCTGTCTTCCACTTTTTTGTATTCCTTTCTTTTGATAACTTTCTGGACTTCTGCATTCCACTACCAGCTTTCCTTATATACCTTATTTTCCATACCTGGCTTGGCCACATATCTGCTCTGTAATTCGCACATATGCTGTTTTGAAGGGACAGCCATTCTTCAACTCCATCTATTTCATCTTCTTCCTGAGGTTCTAGAGCCCTTTGTAATTGTTCAAACTCTTGTGCTTTCTTGCCAGTCAAATTCCAGGTCTTCAGCCTTGTCTCTGTTTACCTTAGAGTTTTCTTTGACTACTACTTGCAGCTGATTGTGGCAGTCAGTGGTTTATGCTGTGGGCCAACTATTTAACTGCGGATGACTTTGCAATCGCTGAGTCTACCCCACTGCCATTTCATTACAAGTAGGAAGTCTACCTGAATTGCATGTTGGTCACTCTTGTATATGATCTTGTGACTACCTTGCTTGTCAAATCATGTATTAACTGTCATCAAGCCATTTGCCAGACATAAGTCTGTAATGGCCTCTCCTTCTTTATTCCTTTTTCTCCACGCATGTGGGCCCAGATAGTCCTCATATCCAATTCTGTCTGTCCCAATATATTCATTCATTATCACAACCCTGTTATGGGGCATAGACTGAGATTATAAATAGTGTGCTGTCTTTACAATGGAGTCTGATTACCACAAGAATGCCACTAATTCTGATGGCATCCCTCACTATCTTGCAAAGCCTCTCCCTCACCACAATTCCCACACCATTTCTAGTCTATCTTCCTCCTGAGTAGCAGACTCTGAATCACAAGCCAAGTGGCTTTGCTTCATTGCCCTTCCATTTTTGAATACATAGGATGTCCAACTTATCATCATGACATCCCCTTCCAAATTGTGCCTGTCAGCGAACCTACATTGAGATGAGCAATTTTAACTCATGTTTGGCAGGTTGACTGGTTTTATGGCCAGCTTTCACTCAACAGAGTTATCCCAGGTTACCCAAGCTGGGCAACTGGACACCAGCCTGCCAATAGCTTATTCACCCAGGGCTGCTGGGCTTTATGGAGGGTACACTCTGGCCAATAGGGGAACACACATAGCATTAATTCCTGGTGTAGGTTGGAGTACATCAGGTCCTCAACCCACTTATCATTGGCAAATACTCATGCCCATTTGGTGACATTAGTCAATGCAACCAAATCACCTACAGCGAATGTTTCCACCATCATGTGGCCAGTCCTAACATGATGCACAGTCTGAGATCCATGTTCTTCTATCAAATGTACACTGTGCAGCCTAAAGTAGTTGGTCTGTTCAACTCTTCCCCCATAGTCACCATGTAGAGTCAATGCTGCTGCCCACAACTCCACTCTTAGGTGAGAATGAGGTGAAGGGAGAACATGCAAACTCCATACAGGCATTGCAGGTCAGAATCAAACCTTATACCCTGTGTATAGGAGGCAAACGCCTTAACCATTATGCCAACTGGTCTCCCGTGAGGCACTCATATATTTGTGTATATATATATATATATATATATATATATATATATATATATATATATATATATATATATATATATATATATATATATATATATATACACACACACACACACTCACACACACACACACACACACACACACACACACACACACACACACACACACACACACACACACACACACATACACATTGAAGACAGGCAAATCAGGCAAGGGGATAATTTGGATACAGGGAAGTGGGGTTTTGATGAATGAAGATTTAATCATTATGGATACTCACTATGTTGAAAAAAGAGATGATAGATGATGAAATCACAAAGGCAAGAAACAACAAGAGGCTGAGTAAAGTGGAGACTCATATGAAAATTGGTTTGTAGAGTTACAAGCAGACTGCTCACCAGGTATTAACCAAACTGTTACACTTAAGCCAGTACTTACATTTAAGCAGCCTTGCTTGAGTTAATTATTTATTGCTCTAGCTAATTAATTGTTAGATTTTGTATATAATTTTTTTTATACATATGTATAAATATTTCTTTTTGTTAATTATTTCATGAACTTGCTATTTTTTTTTTTAATTTGAATATTGATGGTGAGATTTATTGGCTGTGTGTTTTGGATGTTACTATTTAAATATGGCATTGCTTTTATATCGTTTTTACACTGAAGAAGGGTTTGTGAAAGGGGTAGGAGGTTGGCATAATGGTTAAAGTGTTTACCTTACAGACAGATGGTGCGGGGTTTGATGCTCTTATGGGATAATTGACTAGGCTTAAAATGGCCCACAAGGGCAGTTAACCTAGTACTAATCTATGAAACTAAAGCCTGAAAGGTTTGTTCTCTTTATTAAACACTTTTTGCTTTGGAACTTTGTTGAGTTTGTTTCTTGCTGCTATTATGATGAAATCAGTCATGGGGTTTAGACTTGATAGGAGTGGAAAGGAGCTGAATACGCAGACCCCACTGAGCTCTGAAAGGTACACTTGGTTTACTCACAAGAATACCCAGGACAGTGGCAGTTGGATGCCAAATTAGAGAGATGGAAGTAACATTTTCAAGAAGTACTACCTGTGCCAACAGCCACCATACCAATCACAGAGAAGATTGTGGAGTTTAACAACTGGCTACAACAGAAGAGAAAGGTGAAAAGCTGGAGATCGATAGGGGAAGCCAAGCAGATGGACTAATCCTAGGACATATTTTTTTCATATACTGCAGATATGAGGAAGGAAGGAATAGACCTGATGAGGCTGGGGAAAGATGGCAGTATATCACAGAAGTCATGGCAGAAAGAGAGGAACTGAATAGACACTTTGCTTCTAACTTCAAAAAGGAAAGGAATTTTGGAGTGCCATGGCGGAAGCAAGCTAGGGCTGAGTGAGAAAAGCAGTGAATAGAGATCAGGATAGAGAGGAAGAAGGTGGGAAAGAAAATGGTAGCAATAATGAAGAATAAGGCACAGGCACCAGATGGGCTGTCTCCCCAGGTTTCAGAAATCTAGAAAGTGTACTGATGGATCCACTGACAGAAATATTCAACAATTCACTGCTTAGAAAAAAGTGCCTGAAAACTGGAAAATTTAAAAAAGTGGCACCCTTGCATAAGTTAGGGTAATTAGGAAAATGCAGGTAACAAGAGGTTGGTTAGCCTAGCAGCAGTGACACAGAAAGCCATTGTGGAGCCAAGCGTCTCCAATACAGTGATCTACATGCTGCTAGTCAGTCCTCATTCAGTCATATAACTGGGTAACAGAAGAAGAACTTGTCAATGCAATACCACTGAAATGGCCTACTAGGAGTTTAGCTCTACCTGGACTTCAGCAAAACCTCTGACTCACTTCTTCATATGTTTTTTTTTTTAGTAAAACTGGAGGAGCTGGAGTTAGACAGATACTGAGTGACTATTGCAGAATGATTGGAGCTCAGTACACAGATGAGGTGCAACACCTCAGGGGTCAGTACTAGGCCCAATACTCTTCATTGTGTTAATATCAGACATGTTTATGGGAATAGAGGGTTTGATCATCCTCCCGCTGGATGATACAAAGATAGAAGCAGCAGTGGAGTATCCATGACAGTTTCTGAGGAAGCAAAAGAAAGATAACTGTTAAGATTTAGTGCAGATAATTGCAAAGTACTGCATCTGGTCCACAGCAGTCCTGGTGTGAAGTGTCAGTTCAGATTGAAAAACTAATGGCAGTAGAGCAAGAAAAGGCCTTGGTGTGTTTATGATACCTGGACTGAACAACCAAGAGTTGAGTGAGAGGGCTGTTGCAGCAGCAAACAGAATGCAAGATACATCCTTGGGTGGATAGTCTCTAGAAGCAAACAAGTATTGAGTACTGGAGTCCACAGAAAAAGGGCCATCAAGATTCTAGAAGGGCTGTGTATTGGAGTCCACATAAAAAGGGGCATCAAGATTCTTGAAGGGCCCAGAGGTAGACATTACCTGAAGAGTGTTTGTGATGGAGGGAAACAGCAATGACCGTAGATAAGCAAACTTGAGACTCTTTTCAGTGGATGTAGAAGAGACAAGAAACACATCATAAGAGTTCATGAGATTTTCTGGGAAGATGTGAATGGGGTTACATTGAAGTGGAATGAAGAACAGAAGAACAAGGGCAACTGATTCTATGGATCCACTACTCCCAGATTTGTGACAATATCTCCTTGTGGAGAGGGTATTGGGTCCCTGGAATGAATTCCAAAATTAGTGAATAACAGAAATCAACAGAGTTATCAAAAAGGACACAAAACAAGTAAAGATGGGGCCAGGGAATGGGGAGGTAGAATATGAAATGTAATCAATAACAGACTAGACTGATTTTTTCTTACATCTACTATAGTCAAAATGTCAGGCAATGTAATTTAAGTATGAACGGTTAAGAAACAATTAAGTTTACTGTGAATATGTTTCTCTATTTAAGAAACAGACTCAGATAAATGTAATAACATGGAATATTATGAAGAAATTTCCTCCTATACATAGAACACAGAATTCCCAGAGAATATCTTGTAGGGAGTTTTCTGTTCCATTAAAAGAAGTTTACTTCTCGTTTGTTGGGATATATCTTCACTATGTTCATTAACACTACACTATACACCCAAGTCCCTAAGGCGCTATTTGTAACACATTACAAATACAGCTAAAAAGAACATAACAATAACTTTATGCCAATTACATGCTGCAGTAAAGAGCTTGAACAAGTGTTTTGGCTGGTAGCCGGATATGCCTAATAGGACAGTATAGACATGATAAAGGTGCTGGAGCAAACAAAGGCTGCAAAACTGTAAAAATCATCCAATACTGAAATAAAACAACAATATCCACAACAAGTAGGTTTATTCGAGAACGAGAACAGTGGTAAGTGCTTTCACCCAGTTAGGGCTTCCTCAGACCATATGAAAATACCATCACCTGCCACTGTTATAAAGAAAACAGAGCGCCAAAACAAAGCATTTAAAACATTTAAAAACTATTAAAGGAACAATGTCTCTACTAACACAAATATTTAAAATACAAATATACAAGTATAGAAATATAGAAATATTGTTTCTAGTCTTATAAAATCATGACATCATACAACACGTATAAATGTAACCTCATAGCAATAAATGCATGTGGATATAACCTCATATGCATAACAATGAATAGAGGTGCATAGACATATATATATATATATATATATATATATATATATATATATATATATATATATATATATATATAAAACATGTACATAGATCTAATGTCTACATACTACCCACAGTATAGTTCCTTCAGATTATTATAAATAATTACAAATATGTTTTCCTCGGATGATCATTCATAATCTCCCCAGAAACCAGATATACTGTTATAAGTATAGATAAGGAACCATCAAGGTTCCTATCTAAGCCCTCTGGACTTAAGAAAAGGCTTCAGTGGTATCTTATCATTCAGCCTTGGGGGGACATCTGCCCTCAGTCTGATAATCCAGTTTGCTTCTTGTGTCTGTGTCCAGTTCCTTATGTTCCCACCTCTAGGATTAATGGGAACCACTTCAATGACTCTGAAACTGAAGACGTGGGTATCATCAGTACATCGAACAAGTCTGGACAGGGCATTAACCATGGAACCAATTCTGATCTGACAGATGTTTCCTTATTCTATCCCTAAGCTTCCTGTACATTTATAGTAGTATATAGTATAGAGTAGAAGCAAACACAGAGAACTAGATATTGTCTAAGTGAAGTGAAGGAGGTTTATGTCATCAATGTCCAACAGCAGCAGACATTCTACATTGCTGTTTATATTAGGAGAAAAGGTGAAGGGGGCCAGAAACTGGAAGTATGGTATCAGGCTATAAAAGGACAGGCTCTGGAAAGCTAGAATCTCTAAGAAACTGAAAGTAAAGGGACAGTGACCTGTGGGAAAGAATTAAGAATATATCTGGGTAGTGAAGACAAAAAGGGCTAGACAAGAAAAAAACATGGTTAAAAAAAAAGAAAGCCAAGTATTATAAGTGAAAGAGGGAAAAGAAGTCATACATAAAATGGAAAAAAAGGAAGAGAAAGATATAATGTGAGAACAACATGAAAACAGAAGAACATCTACTTCACTGAATGTCTTAGTAAAGGAAAAGGGTAGCCAGCAGAAGGAATAAAAAGGGGTTTGGATAACAAAAACAATGTTGAAAAAGAAAATCAACTGAGTGCAATCTTTGAGTCCCCCAATGATGTAGACATAGTACAAAAAGGGCTTACACAGACAAATGATTGGTGCCAAAGCCATGGACTTAAACTAAATGCAAAAAAATGCGTTTTCATCACTTTCGGCAAAGGGCAGGTCCTTGCAAATTGCAATGTTAACAGTTACCCCCTTAGCTCAAATGATGTGGTGAGATATTTGGGAACATAAGTTGATATCAACTTTAACTTTGATCATCATGTGTCCACAGTAATAAGGAAGGCCTTCTATGTTGCACATCACATAAGTAAGGGCATTGCCTCCAGAGTTAAGGATGTTATATCTCCTCTGTACTCATCCCTCATCAGACCACTAATAGACTACAACACTCTCTTCTGTATGTACCTCATCAAACACCTGCAGCAGCTGGAGAGACCTCAGAGGTTTCTCACCAAGAATATTCAGGGTCTTCAACACATGACCTGCATGGACAGACTGAAGGGTCTGTCACTGTATCCTGTATCTTATAGGCTGCTGAGGGGCAACTTGTGCCTGGCCTACAGAGCAGTCTCAGACCCTGCCCTAATGGAAATGTTTCACATCTGCAAGTCAAATGGGACAGGATTCACTCACTCTAGGGATCTTAACTTAGCCTGCGACATTAACAGGACATGCTGGAGAGACAGATATGTCTCCCAGAGATTGCAACTCCTCTGGAAAAAACTCCCAGTACACGTAAAACAGAGCTCCTAAATGACCCTGTTTAAGCTTAACCTAGACAACTGGATGGGAGACTGTAAATTTACCCCAGGGGTGTTACCTATGTCCCTCTTTGATAAGGGTAATTGGTGCTGATCACAGACTCATACTGCAAATATAGACCATGCAACTTGGTCAATAAGGGAACAAGGGTATAACATGGCTGGGCTTATAAAGGCCCTAAGGCCAATAGCCCAGTCACCTCGTATGAACCTATGAACCTAATCATAACTATGGAAACAAGCAATGTACGTTTACAGAGTCAGTACTACATACTTTATGGTTTTAAACTGTCAGTGGAACTTATTTTAGATCATTCTAATAGTGTGAATACTGGCTGATTGTGTTTCATGTAAGCAAGAAAAAGTAAGAATATGAAAGAGAGGAAAAGAAACTGCATGCAGCCTTTTTATTTACTTACCAAAGTTTTCTCCACCCCAGATGTCCATCTGTGTGTCATACTTTCCCAGGTGGTTGAACCAGGCCTTATCGATTACAAAGATACCTCCAGCAATCACAGGAGTTCTGCATTTCAAAAGAAATGTTTCATAAAATTACATTTAAAAAGAAATGTTTCATACTTAAGTGCAAGTTAGACAATTGTATGGGGGGATCGTAAATTTACCCCAGGGGTGGCACCTATGTCCCTCATGGACAGGGACAATCACCGCTGATCATAGACTAGCACTACTAATGTAGACCATCTACCATGGTCAATCAGGGAACATGAGTATAACATGGCTAGGCTTGGAAAGGCTCTAGTGCCATTAGACTAGTAACCTCATATGAATCTATAAATATTTGCTTATGAAAACAAAATAAAGCAAAAAAAGCACAAGGTGTTTATTGAAGAGATAATAATCCACAGTTGTATGCACAGCCCCATAATATATATAAAAGTGTAATACAGAATTTTCTTGCTTCAACGGATATTTTTATATGGTTAAGACTGCACTTATTTATGTTGAAAAAATTACCATGGGTACATTGATAAACTATAAAAGCAACACTCTCTGCTACTTATCATACAAAGGCACACACTGCATGAATGAATCACAATCACAACACTTAACAAGAGGGTATGACATCTCAGAGTGACATCATGGGCTGAAGTCAATCTATAGAAAAATTGTTAATTTGTGCACAATTATCCACATGCATTGTAGTACTCCCAACAAAAGTGAAAAATTCCAGCTGCACATACATAAAATACTTAAAAATTCTACTCTAGTAACCTTAAAAAGCTTGTGTATTTTACTTATTCCTTTATTAACTGATTAATACCTTCAGTATACAATTGGAAGTTTTGGGATTTAAACTCAGGTTAACATGAAAAGACCATCTTTGAGCTAAAGTGCAAGGAAAACTAAATATATTCACTCTTGCACTAAGAGAGTATTAGAAGGGAATACCTATTAAAGCTTTTGATAGTGTTTTTTGCTCTACCACACAACTGTTGATGGAGGATTCCCTAGACTTGGAATGATAAGGAACTTAATTCATACCTCTCAACTCTCCAAATTTTCACAGAATGTGTAGATTTTTGCCTCATATTTTTGGTATGTTCCTCAAAAAAATTGTGGTTTTCTGGTAAATTGCAGATGATTGAAGTCATTAAATAATGACATACACTTCAGTTTCAAGCTTCATATCCTTCTGAAATTGTTTGCCAATACACCCTGTTATTCTAGCAACTTTCTAAGCTTATAAGGACAAGATTGAAAATCTATCCCTATCTTTTGGCTGTAGTACCCTCATTATTTTAAGCTTTGTCCAGATTTCTTGTACTAAGAGGTTGAGAGGTATGACATAATTACACATCTGTAATATTTTAATTTGTTGTATATATTGCAGAATGATGTACAGTTCTATTGCTGCGTTCCTGTCACACAAGTTTTATTTGTCTCAGTGTCCTGAAATTTTTTTAAAAGAGAAGTAACTGGACCTGTCTCAGTGCATCATTCAAAGCATATGTCATCCTCATGCCCATTAACACTGCCTGTCTGTCAGTCTAGCTATGTATTAAAGTATTAAAAAAAAGATAATATTAGCCATAAGGGTTCTACATCTCAGCTGTAGGGCATTCTTTCCATCTTCCTAATCTGAACTATCTAAGGCTGCAAAACAGGGAAACATGGTACCAGTGATCTTCTGCATCTCAGAAGCAATTGAAAACCATCTGTTTACTTACATAAACTCACGTGATTACATCTGTTCCATAAACTCCCAAGCAACAGACCTATATTGTCTATATATTCCCTTCATGCCATTCCCCAACAAGTAAGCAGACAGTGTCACCTAACTTACCCAAATAGGGCTAGATAACAGACATAGTACTGGCACTCTCTTTGTGAAGCCTTCCTATTTTCAGTAGACAGATGACTCTAGTTTTGAATTTTCATACTGTATAGTGGTCGATGAAGACTTGTAATACAGCTGACCACTGAGGATGGAATTCATGCATGTTCCCCAACTACTATATACTATTCACTTATTGGATCCATATATGTTCCTCAGCTCCTGCATCCTACTCATTTTAGGGATCCATACATGTTCTCAAACTCCTGTATCCTACTCACCTATGAAATCCATACATGTTCCTCCACTCCCGTAACCTACTTACTTCTAAGATCCATACATGTTCCCTAACATCTACATCCTACTTATGAGATCCATATATGTTCTCCAGCTCCTGTGTACTGCTCATTCATGTTTCAGCTGAACTGTTCCTGTTGAAATTTAATTCCTTCCTAAATCTCTAAAAAAAAAGTGCAATCTGCAGACAATATTTATCTAACTTCTGTAGCCAACAAAGGCAGAAAGTGAAATTTGTGGGACACCATTACCTTTCCAAAGCTTTAAGCAAGAACCCTTTAGTACTTTCTGTAGCTCATTCATTTGTAATAGAACACTACTACAGATGTAATCTGTCTTACGGAGTTAAATGTAATAAAATATCCATACCCTTTGCTGAGTATTTTTTCAGAAATGTATCCTTGCTAAGACATTAATACTTATTTTTTCACCAGTCTTATCTGTCTAAGCCATTGATTTGCTGTACTGAAATGATGGTTTTTCATCTTCAGATGCGTACATGCATGTTCACTGTCTCAATATAGAGTGCATAGGGTGGAGTAAGTAATCTCATTCATTTCCTTCTGTTATCCTGTTCCTGTTTACCTTTACACTTACTGACGGAAAAGTTTGGATACATGTCAGTTAATAGAATGCATTGGAATGGAACCACAATGTCTTAAATAATAAAATCAAAATACACAAACATAAGAATGTGGAAAAAAAACAAACTGCAAACATGCATGTGGAGGGCTTTGCCTCATACACCTCTTATTAAAACAAAATATTTACATGAGTGGGCAATGGTGGAGTAAGGGCACAAACCGATAGAAATGTAGTTATTCTTCTTTCGGCTTTTCCCGGTTAGGGGTCGCCACAGCAGAACTCCGGTCCGCTAATGATTTGCAGTAGATTTTTAAGGTGCTGAGGTGCCAGCTCGACTCCCAACCTTCAATGAAGGCACGTCCATTCACGCATGTCTTTCGAACGCCACTCAACCATGGGGAGGACATGCAGAAGCCAAACAGAAGGAGCTCCAGCCGAGAATCGAATAGGAGAGCCTCTTGCTGTGAGGCAACAACACTACTGCTGCACCACGAAATGCAATATTCATTCATAAAGTATATTTCCAGCACCTTGCTTAAAAAGCTACATTTATAAAAAATAAGCACTTTTACTTTAAGATATGGGATTCTTAAACATGGACCTTAGATCAAATGTCATGCTTTCATGAGGTTTCCCTGTGTTTAAAAACATTTTCAGCGCCATGCCATTTTTTAACATTTGTAGACATTTAAACATTCCTCAACTCCTATGTCCTACTCACACATTTAACTGATGTATTTTTGATGCAGGTGTATGTATTATCTGGTTTGAGTCTTTATTTATATTTTAAAAAAGTGACTGCTTGTACAAGCTATGCCTTATTTTACAGCTATATGGTGCATTACATAATCATTAAGGTATATCTCAGGCAGAATGTATATATCTTGCATTTGCTGGATATTTCCATGATTTTGTTACTTATACCTGGGATTGTAAATATGCTCTGTGATGGAATTAGCTATTTTCATCAATATTTTGTCCTGCCAATTGTTTCATTGTGCTTCAGATTTAGTCATAACTAGCAATGCTGTACTTTTCTTTTTTCATTACTGGTTTCTGTATTTGTGTTCTGCTGTTTTTAGACATGTATTCATATTTTTCCCTGTTTCACTGCTGACACATATTGTGCTCTCTGTTCCTTCATCTTACTTCTTTTAAACATCTTAACATTCAGTGCTGCTTGGCTGATCACTAGTTGCATGGTTATTTCTTAGCCTGTCCTTGGTATCACTTATTGTTTTCCTGCTTCACACCCATATCTGAAATTGCCACAATGGTAGCACAGGAATTTCAGTTTATACTGCTATATCTCTTGCCATGTACCTGTCAGATCTAGTTCTGTTCCAATGGTATACCAGTAACTTTCAAGACATATATGATAATTTTAGTTTCTCGTGTACTTTAATAAATATCTCACTGGTTATCTCTATGGTTTGATTAACTTTCTTAGTTAAAAACATACGTCCTTCTCTGTTCCCAGTTTTTGGAACTTGGCTGTTTCCAGTTACTGAGCCATTCTTTTTATATGGGGTGGAGCTTTTAATTGTCACATCTATTTATGGTATTTTGTTACATTTTTATCATCTTTGTTTAGTATCACATGGCCGATCTCTGACAGTAATTTACTAGTAATCCAGGCTTTGGGTGCAGCCTGTCCTGTGTCACTGTAACCTTGCTGTAATACGGTTTTATCTCTTTTTCTGGCTTATTTCTGGTCTGACTGGATTCAGCATGGAAGCAGCATGGCATTCTAATTATTTTTATTGTTCGATCTTTTGTGGACTACTGCCAATTTGGACATTTGTTTGCTTTGTCTGACATTTCTGGAGTGCCTCGGTAGCTCAGAATTTGTTAGTTTTGTATTAAAAAGCATGAAGAACATGGTATCCTGGAATTATGTTTTGGAATTTACTTGCAGCATTTTTTGATGTTGCTTAGTTTAGAAACTGTACATAGCCTCTGTCTTTCTAATTTTAGCTCTGAATACCTGCAATCATATGTGCAGTAAGTATTACTTCTGTATATTTATATTTACATGAAAAAGATCTTATGGAAGAAGCTCTGTGATACAGCTGAAGTTGAACTTCAAAACTTGCATCCTTCTCAGTCCCAACAGTGCTTACCTAGGTTAGCCATGCTAACCCTCATATTCTCTTTGCTTAACTCAATGCCTTTTCTATAGCAACACCCCTACATCTTCTCATCTCAGTACCATTACTTCACATGCATTAGCTAATGTATTCACTTTACAGTGAGCATTGTTTCCTCTTTCATTATTCTTTCAGCATATAATTCCATTTGTCCCAGGTTTCCCAGTATTCTTTTAACTTCCACTAGTCCTATTTGTACAAGAATGTCATTGGTGGGAGATCTACCCATGGCTGGTAGTGTTATTTTGGCTTATTACTCTATATCCCTTTCCTGTACATAAATGTGCATGCGCACACACACACACACACACACACACACACACACACACACACACACACACACACACACACACACACACACACACACACACACACACACACACACACACACACACACACACACACACACACACACACACACACACACACACACACACATACACACACACTCTCTCATACACATAGAGGGTGTCGTTTTATCACATCTTTATGGCAATCTTCTCCCTTATTACTCCACCTCCCACCCTGTCACCTTAGACATTCTCTTTATCACTCGTAAATGAAAGGGAACATTCCTTGCCAACAGATTTTGGTAAAGGTAGTAGCAATTCCTGCTGCTCTTCTCTGAAAATGGTGACAGCAGTTTCAGGAGACTTTTCCCTTTCTACACTCTCCTTCCTCTTTCCATCTTCACTGTTTCCGTCTCTCCTGTGGACCACTTCAATCTCTAATCTACTTTTTTAGACATTTGTTAACCAGATCAGCCTACTGAATACAAATGTCCATTTTCAGAGGTGACCTAGAACCATAATCTATTTAAGTGACTTGCTCAGACTCACACAAAGTAGGGAAGGAAACATGTAAAGAATCACACCATGTACTTTGGATATAGGAAACTGTTCATTAAGAGCTCAGAGCCTTAATCTTCTGCCCTAACTGTCAGAATTTCCTTAACACTGCCTATCCTCTGCCCTAACTGTCAGAATTTCCTTAACACTGCCTATCCTCTGCCAATTTCCTTAACACTGCCTATCCTCTGCCCTAACTGTCAGAATTTCCTTAACACTGCCTATCCTCTGCCCTAACTGTCAGAATTTCCTTAACACTGCCTATCCTCTGCCCTAACTGTCAGAATTTCCTTAACACTGCCTATCCTCTGCCCTAACTGTCAGAATTTCCTTAACACTGCCTAATTGTGTATTGAACATAAGGTCCCATTGAAGAAGTACATTTTCCTAACTTATTCATAAAATGTTTGTTTGTGTTTTTCGGCTTTTCCTGGTTAGGGCTCGCAACAGCGGAATTCCGGTCCGCTAATGATTGGTAGTGGATTTTTACGTACCGGGTTACCAGCCCTGACGCACAACCTTCAACGAAGGCACGCCCATTCATGTATGCCTCCACACAGAAGACGCTGTAGCTGAGAATCGAATGGGACCACGTCTTGCTATGAGGCGACAATGCTACCACAGCACCACCACCACAGTAAATGATATTCATTAATTAATTGACCAATGAACACAAATATTATTTTCAAAACAAAGGCATACTGCAGCCATGGATTCAATGGTGAAACAGAGAGAAAAATTAGTTTTGTGGAGGTAGAAATGGTCCAGAAATGATACTGTCAAGTGCAGAAGAGTTAATGATTAGCAAGGTCATGAAGGGCAGTGTTAATCCACAGATATTTATCCATGTGAGGATTACCGAAGTGGAAGAGAGTACCACTGAAGAAGCAATGACAGGGACCAGACTGTTTGAAGAAAGGTGTACAGGGTTAATTTGCACTGTAGATTTTCTGTGATGATACCAGTGTTATAGGCCTAAAGCACTAAGAAGTATAGGCCAGAGTAGCATAGCCATTGTTTCTGGGACTGTAGTACTGAGGGAGGATATCTGAAAAGAACAGATCCTATAGTAGTGATAGACTACATGTAATGCCTCAAGGAACACCATTAATGAATAAGAGAATTGAAAGCTACATCAGATCAGTTGTATCTTTAAACTAAGACAGAAAGGAGAAGAACAATACAGAGAGTTGAGGGCATGGGAGAAGATGGAAATGATAGAAAGAGAAAAAGGAGGCACACATGAAGTAGAAAAAAAGAGAGAGTAAGCAACCTGAAAGGGAGACTGGAAAGTGCTAGTACATAACGCCAACAATCTGGGGAGTAAATTGAGAGTGTGGCAACCTGCTATAACAGAAGGAGAGGTACATCATATAAAAGAAGTAACCTGAGTTAACAGCAACAACAAAATAATGTAAACAGGCAAAGTCACTAAGGAGATCAGTAAGTGGGAGCCCCTATAAGGGATCTAATCAAACATTATGCAGAACATAAAAATGACTGTGATAAAGGGAAAACAAGAAAAAATAAAGGGAGATTAATAACAACTACCATACAATCGAGGCAGAAGGGGCAGATAGGAATGTTGATAAAGAGGTGCCACACAAAAACTCACACACACACACACACACACACACACACACACACACATATATATATATATATATATATATATATATATATATATATATATATATGGGTCTACTTCTGTTCAGTGAAATGACAATTTATCAAAGAACAAAAGTACGAACCCAATTCTGTGAAAGAGAATTTAAGCAAGAATGCACTTTCATGAATTACACTTCACCGATGCATGGTACAGTGGGGATAAGGGAATATACCATTTTCCCCACTGTAGTGCGATCTCAGAGTTAGTATATTTAAGTAGCAGGGGTGTGGGGGCACAGCCCCCCACATAAGGAGTGCAGCAGGGCTTGACCCCCTGCAAAAATGTGTTTGTAGTGTATCCAATTAAAAATATTTTACCAAAAATACCACCATTTAAATACATATTACAAAACACAGAAGAACTAAACTTAATACATGTGAAAACTTTCATGGAATAAAAGATAAAAACATTTAAAACACATAAAAAAACTATTGACTAGATATAATATATAAAAATATATCTGTATGCTATAAAAACTAAAAGCCTATGCCTGAATAAACAATAAATATGCAAACTATCCCTGAATAGTGAACTGACAGAATGTCTAGTGAAAAAAGTTTTTATAGCATACACACATATTTTTATATATTATATATAGTCAACAGTTTTGTATGTGTTTTAAGTGTTTTTATCTTTTATTCCATGAAAGCTTTCACATGTATTAAGTTTAGTTCTTCTGTGTTTTGTGATATGTCTTTAAATGGTGGTATTTTTGGTAAGAGATTTTTAATTGGATACTTCTTTAACTAATTAAATACTTTAGTATTTAAATGTTCATGTTAGATGCCATTGCAAATACGTCTGAAGAAGCAGTGGATTACACTGCAAAAGCACTTACATTATTTCTGGTTTAATAAATAGACTACCCTCGGGATTCATGAAGCTCGGCGCAAGGACAGCGTTAGCCTTGTGCTGACCATGCGGCATAGAGATGGAGCAGCAGCACTACATGCATATTAATGAAGGTGTGCTGCCGCAATGGCCACATGCATAGGAAATGTGCGCGAGTGCAGGGTCATGTCTAAGCTCTGCATGGAGGCGTGAATATGTCGGCTGCATATGCACAACCTAAAATGTTGACTAGTACAGCCTGCCTCTAATAGTAATCACTCCTGTCAGTGTCCATGGATACTGAAATGTATGCAAAGCATACAAGACAGTTTTGTGAACACCAAAATAAAAAGTAAACACAAAGGCACGTAGCTGAATACTGAGTCCCCGTCCCTCGAACAAATATTTAAAACCCGGTGCCCGTATTCCATTGTAGTGTCGATAGTTATACCAAGTGGAAGCGAAACACAGCGTGTTAGCGCACCGCCAATTGCTAAGCCTAGCCCAATGGTTAGGGTTACCACCTGTCCCAGATTGTGAGGGACAGTCCCCCTCTGGGCAGTTGTGTCCATACCAAAACCATTATAAATGTTAAATGTCCCGCGATTGTAGGACATAATTATGTCCCATATTTTATGTAATAGTCCCATACAATACTTATTTCCATATGTAAAATACCTAAATGTTACAAGAAACAGAATAAGCAACTAAACGAAACAGAATAAGCAGCTAAACTGCTACAACAATAAGCTTACATTTAGGCATAAAACTAAAGTACTGTCCTTTGCACTGACCGTGGGTATGTGTTGGCCTGTAAAATCTGAGATGTCCCGAAAATGTCCCATTTTGGTCATATGAAAAGGTGGCAACCCTACCAATGGTCAGAGAATTCACCCAATATCTGCCCATTCATGGCCCAAGTCATCCTTGTCAGGATGGCCCAAAGATGAACGGGTATTACCCGAGTCTACCTACCATGTCATGAAAGATACATATTTGCTTGTACCTATGTGTGTGAAGTACAGTATGTGGAAGATGGAAAAATGCTAGGGCAGTCCTCACAACCATATTGGTACCAGAGATATGTAGTGTACACAATGTGTTCTGTTGACTGTGCCACGGCCATCAACCAGAGAAGGGACGGATGGTGTGTGTGGAATATGGGGGTGGGCAGTGATGGTTAATGTAATAATTTGCCAAGGGGAAACTGGGTTGGATGCACAATAGGTGAACTGGAGGTGTACGAGGGAGCAGTGGGTGAATCAGAAAGAAAACCAAAGAACAAACATTCACATCCACAATACAACCTGATAGGCCATACTGTATAAAACAATCCCACAAATATATGAACATTAAAATGTGCGATACATATGCACAGAAACATTACCAGCACATACCCACATAATGGAGCACACCACCACCCCCCCTTCCTGAACATCCACCAAAACTACCCATACTTGGGCTGCTAGCTTGGCGCAGCCATATCTGCACATAGTGACCCCTACTCATATCTAGTAGGCAGTCTCACCCTAGGCAGTCTCAGGATTGCAAACTATATATCCCTTGCATGTATAACCCTACCTCATTTTTGTAAAGCCAAAAGAATCAAGGTCATTGGTCCCCACAATTTTTGGATATCCCTCATGGGATAAGTATCTGTTCTAAACATTAGACTTGGTGTCATGACACAATGTCCACTCTTGTAGACTTCCGGACACAAGTTGTATGAGCAGTAGTTGTCCACAAGACTGCTCAGCCTCTAGCCGGTCCTGCAGAACCTGCAACCTGGGATTAAACACCTGACCATGATGCACGTCTCCCCATGTGCATTATTGGGAATATATACCTGGGGTTGGGAGGATGGCCTAATGGTTAAGGTGCCTGCCTTACAAACACAAGGTGCGGGGTTGAGTCTCACAAGGGATAATTGGCTAGGCTTAAAATGGCTTGCAAGGGCAGTTAGCTTAGTACTTATCTATGAACCTATGAACCTTACACATCTGCATAGTGGCAGTCGGATATAGGGTGATTAAGGCACTTTAAAGCAGACATAAGTAAGGGCTACCACCTGTCCCACTTTGCGAGGGACAGTCCCTTTTGGGGCAGTTGTGTTCTGACCAAAAATAATACAATGGCAAATGTCCTGTGATTGTAGGAAATAATTATGTCCCATGTAGCAGTTGATGTCTAGTTTTGTAGACATCTGGACACAAGCTGTATGAGCAGTAGTTGTCCACAAGACTGCTCAGCCTCTAGCCGGTCCTGCAGAACCTGCGACCTGGGATTAAACACATGACCATGATGCACATCTCCCCACGTGCATTATCAGGAATATATACCTGGGGTTGGGAGGATGGCCTAATGGTTAAGGTGCCTGCCTTACAAACACAAGGTGCAGGGTTTGAGTCTCACAAGGGATAATTGGCTAGGCTTAAAATGGCTTGCAAGGGCAGTTAGCTTAGTACTTCTCTATGAACCTATGAACCTTACAAATCCGCATAGTGGCAGTCGGATATAGGGTGATTAAGGCACTTTAAAGTAGACGTAAGTAAGGGCTACCACCTGTCCCACTTTGCGAGGGACAGTCCCTTTTGGGGCAGTTGTGCTCTGACCAAAAATAATACAATGGCAAATGCCCTGTGATTGTAAGAAATAATTATGTCCCATGTAGCAGTTGCATAAAACAGTTATTTCTGTATGTAAAATACTTAAATGTTACAAGAAACAGAATAAGCAACTAAACTGCTACAAGAATAAGCTTTCATTTAGGCAAAAAAGTAAAGTTCTAAACTTTGTACTGACTGTGGGTATGTGTCGGCTTGTAAAATCTGATGTTTGTCCTGAAAATACCCCACTTTGGCCATTTGAAAAGGTGGCAATCCTAGACGTAAGCGGGTATGCAAGCGGGTATGCAAGCGTGTATGCGCGACGGTAAGTGGTGGTGATTCAACGGTATGGGAAATGTAAATAAGCATGTAGGTGTATATGCATGTGTATGTACAGACCGATATATATATATATATATATATATATATATATATATATATATATATGTAGATATGAAGAATGAACATGGTCACAATATAGCAGTCATAA
>NC_056737.1:259643955-259688955 GCF_019279795.1 Protopterus annectens
AATAGATAAAATAACTGTTTTATGCAACTATTAAAGAAACGTAGAATATAATATTGTCCTGTAATCAGAACATTTGCTATGTCTTGATTATTTTTGCAGGACACAACTGCCTAAAGAGGGACTGTCCCTCGCAAAGTGGGACAGGTGTTAACCCTAAAGTCCCAACTTGGCCAATTGAAAAGGTGGCAAACCTATAATAGGTATGCGGTAGCATGACTCAGTCGATGGATGTGGCTCCCAAAACCCAATTACTTGTCTGTATTGAAGAGTCTCAGTTCCCATGTATCAGCCAGATGGGAGCAGATTGTATGAGGAACACACAAATAATATGATTAATTCACTGGACAGGCCACTGATTCCGTACAGTCGAATGCCATGCCGTCGCCTAATGGGCAGCCATTCCCGATACTGTAGTCATGTAGTCCGATGTAATAGGTATCACAAGGTAATACTGTGGTCCTCGCTCCCACCCAGGGGTGTGAGTGACAGATGCAAGTACCAAAGTCAGTGCATTTGCAAGTGCGGGAACGAGCGGATATAAGCGTGTTTGGCTACCAGTATGCGAGTATTGCACTGGTAAAGCAATGTAGAGGCTAACCGAGTGTAAGAAGCTGTAACCAGAGGTTAGCAGTGCTTAACATCGTGCAAACCCACGCACACCCACTCCCAACTGCTTAAATGTGCCTTACTCCCTCCGTATCCAATGGGCTTGTTCTGCCCTGCAACCAAATAAACATCCTCTGCAAGGGTCAGAACCAGGACCCTGCACACACAGCTAATGTGAATTACCAATACGCCATGGCAGATATACAGACAACGGACAGTACCACAAATATATCATACAGCGCAGTCATTCAACAGTATAGGAATGTATCCCATCATGTAGATGTATATGTGGGGGTTTATGTCCAGCATATAGGTACATACATATATAGAGATATATCAGGAACACACCATGTGGCAACAAAGAATTACAAACAAATGAAACGGGAAACATCAGCAACGCCTGTATTATGTAGTAGTGTTGTTCTATGTGATCTCAAGACTCCCTCAGACAGACGTGTCATTCATACACGCAAATAGTTGTACATTGGCCGTATACATCACTCTGTGCATGTAATGTACATTACCACAACAGTACCTGTCCAATCATTATGTGTGAACAGTACTCTTGCAAGGTGCTGTGTGCAACATCATCATCATGATAAAGGTAAATGGGGTAACCATAGAGGGACCGGTAGTGTTGTGTGTACAATGGGGTCATCCTCATCAAGTGTACCTGGACCATATAGGAGTGATGTGCATACCAGGATCGTGCACCTGAGGGACAGGGGTGAGGATAACAGGAGTATGTTGTGATGCATATTACAAGGGTTTCATGTGTCCAGTGGGCACGTGTGAGTAATGGGCAGCTATGTATAGGGCAGATGTTGTCCTAGGAGCTGATTGGCCTTATGTTTCCATAGGTGAGGGTCGGATGTAGGGGAAGGAGTGTAGGTATGGCCGTGGAGGATAGGTAGGATCACAGAAAAGACAGCATACAGGGTTGGTATATGACACATGTGAGGGGATACACCCCGGATGGGGATGGGTGTTCGGCATTCACAAGCCCATGGGAACAGTGGGAAGAAGGTCCCCAGCCATGGGCAACTGCCACTGCACCTAAACAGCTGCAAAGGAGGCAGTGCTGGGGGCTGTCCAGGAGGGGCAGCATCACCCTGTAAATGTGACACTCCGCCCTTGAGCTGGTGTATCTGGCTTTGGAACCCCTTAGTGAGCCACCAACGCAACACATCCGGGACTGCACGACAGCAGACATGTACCTGTCTGGTCCCACTCCCAGGGGGGACATGCTCCATCTTCAGTGGTGGTACCACCAGAAGGTGGTGCAGAGCCAACAGAGGTTGATGTCCAATGCTGGGCCCCAGATGTGCTAGTGCCCAGTGCCATGGCCAGCTGAAGTGGGACAGGAGGTTCTGCCGGGACCTCCCAACCCATTCAGCCTATGGTGTTGCAGTTTAAACCCACATATGGCATAGTGATAGACAACAGCATACAGGATTACCTACGACAGTATGCATAGATAACACCATCAACCCAACACAACAGCATACAGGATTACCTACAACAGTATGCATAGATATCACCATCAACCCAACACAACAGATGATATACATTTGCAGAGGGAGCACAACATATGCATATATACTGCATGCCATCTGTACAATGTGTAGTAGACGTTTAACCACAGCTATGAACAGTTGCCCATTATTGGCTTATCACTGGGAACCCCAGACAGTGTCTGTCATACCACTGTCTCATGTGACACATGTCCAGTCAGGGATGCGATGGCAGTAACACATCCCTATCATTATGTACTGTCTGCAATCCTCACACCATGCTTCTGCTATGCACAGATTTGTGTTCAGTGTGTAACACAGGAAACAAATGGTTGCACACACTGACCAGTTCACAGATGGCCCTACAGATGGGGGTCCCTCATGAACAGAGTACTGTCACATCTGTATTATAACATGCAGAATAGCCATTACGACACACATGTTAAACAGGCAGTAGTCTCAATGCAGCATAGCTACACTTACATGCTGTAGTCATGTGTGGGACATCACCCTCCTGTCTTTAGGCTATTTCCCACTGTGGAAAATGTTTGAGGTACATCCAGATATCATCTGTGATGCCGTGTCAGAACACCACATCCAGGTACCACTCACAGTGACTGTCATGGTCAAATAACAACATGCTTTCCCTAGATAGTGTACTGTGTTTATCATGTGGATGACTAAGGGAACACCATCACAGCTGTACCACATGCAATCAGATAGAGGAGGACTGCAATAGGTGCAGAGGCCATCACCTGACCATGTCCATCACTTACAATACACATGCTGCTGCTGTGCAGGTGTACTCCTTCACATCCACCAGAGAGTGTGTGGGTGGGACAGGCAAAGTACACCAGGGAAGGGCTTGGAGACTTAACCCTAAGCATCATCTGCCACACGCCGAACAGTACAGGGGTCAAACTCCTGACTGACTACTCATTACTATTACATGTGCATGCCATTACTACATGTGCCACAAAGGTGACATTTTGCTGTGCTGTAAGAACATATATGTGTGTAGGTGAGTGACATCTGCAACAGAGATATAGTAGACATACATTAGGTGTGTCACACATGGCTGTCCACGTGAACGAATGCCATTGTCACCACAACCACACTCTCTAATGGACAGGCATTGAGACTCTTTGCCAGGGCCACAAATACACAACCTAATTACTTAGTTTGCCACACTGCAGTAATGCACAGGACTACATGCACCACAGGGGATATCTGGAGGTTCTATGGGCTAGGGCATGTGAAAGTGCTTGGCATCTGTTGGTATGCCAACAAGGGTTATATTGGGAGTGACTGTGGTTGGGAGCATCACAACCCACATGCAGACACAAGGTGCCAGTACTGGGATGCAGGTATGCATTGCTTCATGGGTGTGTAGTGGTTGACTGTGCAAGATGGCTGTACAAGGCTGGGTGAGGGGTAATCCTTGGCATCGTGTCACCCGACAATGGTGTGCAGTGCAGGGGTGTAGTGTCTGCAATGTCCCACACAGATGGGTACTGCATGATCTGGCCTGACATCCTGGTTACCAATGTGTATGGCCATGCATGCCATGTCTGTGTTTGATAGTCCTTCACATGGACATTGCCTGGGATGTGCATGTCCCACAATAGTGTACAGTGACATGTACAGGTGTACCTGGTTTGGCAGGCACATGTTGTGTACACAGCCTGTTATCCCCCGATATGCCAATACTGGCCTGGTGTGGTGAAACCTGCTTATAGTGAGCAGGTCGACCCTGCACCTGCATTGATAGTATGATACAGGTATTCCATGGTGTTAGTGGCATGGGTCCATACAGGGCACATGTGTACAGCATTGTCTGGCCTCTGTGGATCACATTTGATGGCACCACATATGTTGCAGGCATCCAGTGTGGAACATAGTGAAAGCACAATGTCCTCATTTATGTACCTATTGTACATCTGTACAGGGTGCCATGTCCTCTGCAGGCCATTGCATTCACACCATGCCTACTATCTGTCATCAATGTGCATGGTACTAGCAACATAGTGGGATATCCTAGGCAAGTTTGTTCATGGCACATGGGTGCGGGACATATACTGGGTACTAGTAGGGCTGCATACTTTGTTCAACAGGCCTTTTGCCAGATGTATGGGTATGGCTTGCCAACACAGTCCCATGGCTGACTGACAGCTGTACTCGTGAGGTGGCCAATGTGTCATAAGACGGACACCATATAGGAAAACTATAAAATCCGCTCCCAAACATGTCCAATGGTAAGACAATCATAGCCACCTCTACACAGGCTCTGACAGACAAACCCACACTTGTCATGTCCTGTATACAATCCTCTACCTACCATATCACACTGCAGCAATACGCTTTTAGGGCACGCACTACGGCGAATACTGGGTTGCAGCATGCCTACAGATGTATACCTAGGTGGGTGACAACAGCAGGAATGACAAAGGTGGTCATGCAATTTGTACAGAGAGTGCATACTCTACAAAGCACTGTATTTGTCTCACGCAGGCAGACACACACACACACACACACACACACACACACACACACACACACACACACAC
Source organism: Protopterus annectens (assembly GCF_019279795.1). Taxonomy (NCBI): domain Eukaryota; kingdom Metazoa; phylum Chordata; order Ceratodontiformes; family Protopteridae; genus Protopterus; species Protopterus annectens. The sequence continues at coordinate 259,648,643 of NC_056737.1, forward strand.
ACACACACACACTTGGCATGTCTGGGATTAGAACACTGACCTAACTACTTTAGCACACTACAGCATTACACAGTTACAGAATGGGCTACCCAGATTACTGGGACACATCACTCCCAGAAGTGTATTTGTAGATGGGTGACATCATCAGCCTTGCCAAAGGTGGGTATAAGAATTGTATGGAGTGTGAGCAGTCTAAAAGCATTTTTCAGTCCTCAGGCAGATGGGGACAAACACACACACACACACACACACACACACACACACACACACACACACACACACACACACACACACACACACACACACACACACACACACACACACACACAGCAAGTCTGGGATTAGAACACCAATCTAACTACTTTATTACACTACAGCATTACGCAGTTACAGAATGCGCTACCGAGATTACTGAGACACAGCACTCCCAGAGGTGTATTTGTAGATGGGTGACATCATCAGCCTTGCCAAAGGTGGGTATAAGAAATGTATGGAGTGTGAGCAGTCTAAAAGAATTACTCAGTCCTCAGGCAGACGGGGACAAACACACACACATCAAGTCTGGGATTAGAACACTGACCTAACTACTTTACTACACTACAGCATTACGCAGTTACAGAATGCGCTACTGAGATTACTGGGACACAGCACTCCCAGAGGTGTATTTGTAGATGGGTGACATCATCAGCCTTGCCAAAGGTGGGTATAAGAAATGTATGGAGTGTGAGCTGTCTAAAAGCATTACTCAGTCCTCAGGCAGATGGGGACAAACACACACACATACACACACATGGCAAGTCTGGGATTAGAATACCGACCTAACTACTTTATTACACTACAGCATTACACAGTTACAGAATGTGCTACCAAGATTACTGGGACACAGCACTCCCAGAGGTGTATCTGTAGGTGGGTGACATCATCAGCCCTGCCAAAGGTGGGTATAAGAATTGTATGGAGTGTGAGCAGTCTAAAAGCATTTTTCAGTCCTCAGGCAAACGGGGAGAAACACACACACAACACACACACGCCACTGGTGGGAACGGAACACCTGCCTATCTACAGATCACTATTATAATACTACATAGTTACGAGTCATGCCACACAGACTACACATTTCAAGACTGTCATTATGACCTTCTACAAATGCGGACATCAACAGGGATACCGGCAGTTAAGATGTACATACCTGTGAACCTGTGTGTTTAAAGTAGGAATCCATCCTGACCTGGAGTATGCCCATCTGTGGAATGGATGACTACTATCACTATACAGGGTTACAATGGCCATGCCCATACACAGAGGCACAGAACCAACACAAGGTGTCACTGGGCATGCTCACACACTTAGTAGCACAGGGCTGTTTGGAATGCACTATGTGTCCATCTACACAAGGTTATACTGGGCATGCTCATACACTTAGTAGCACAGGGCTGTCTGGGATGCACTTTGATTTTAAACACGGAAGGCCACCATGGCCATGCTATTACAGGTAGACGTAAAGAACACATTGTAATGGGCTCTGGTGGTAGTAGTTGTCATTGTTAGCAGGAACGCTGCTCTACATATATCTGACACTGGTCTTTTACACAATGTCTGCTGCTGTCCATCACCTTAGATGTACCATCCTATACCAAGCACAATATCACCACTTGTAGTGATGTCTTGCTAGGAGTGGAAACTGCTTGACCAACACAATGAGCCTTGCTAGAAGTGGCAACTGCTTGACCAACACAATGAGCCAATGTCCTGCTGTAAGTACGAGGTTGTCCAGTGTTTGTCATTTTGGGATGACATAACTGACAGTAGACAGGCCTTTGACACATATCACATGCATCCATGATTCAAGGAAGTGGGGATAATACCCAAGTCGCATCCGGTCATATAGTGCCATTCCAAGGCAAATGTCCTAAACACATGATAACACCCTGACACCTAGAGGACAACTGCATTGTATGCTTAGGCTAACCAGTGCTAGATGTGTAGCATCCATAATCACAGCTGCTTACTGTAGATCCAGCAATGGGGAGTACTGACATCTGTGCAGTGAGGAACACCTGGCTGATGGCTCTGTAGTGCACAATAGCACTACCACCATATACCTCAGAACCAGACATGTGGGCCATAACACAGGTACGGACCGCTCCAGGTGGTGGTGTCCCCACATACATAGAGGCCACTCACATGTATTAACCGGTAACCCCACGAAAGGCATCACAGATGAGTCATGTGCAGGACACAGTGTCACATGCTGCATTCTAGGATGTAAACCTCAGACACCACCATGCCCTCAGACCACCAACACACATCCATACATGTTGTAGGAAATATAAGAGTACACCACCATGTGACCCTTGATCAGTGGACTGTACCAAGCTCTACATCAACTGTAGAGAGTACCCATGTACTGACACAGTTGCATCATGTGTTATGCAATGCAATGATACCACTGTCTGTAACTAGGTCAGCTATACACATACCAGGGGCCCTCGGTTATTTACAGCATTAGCAGATGACTGTTGCTGTACACCAGTACACACCCTCATGTTTGGATATGACATACATGTACCTGCCCTGGGTATGTACATGACACACACACACACACACACACACACACACACACACACACACACACACACACACACACACACACACACACACAACATACATGTAAATAGCATAGATGTTGTTGTCCTTTGTGCAAACAGGTGGCTACAGCCATTACACACATGTACATGGAATGTAGGTCCATGGCTGCTGAATGCTAACAGTACATAAGGTGTGATATCAATGTTGACAGAGGTAACTCCCCTGTACCGGTCACCCATTACACCTATCATATCATACAACAGTCCATGTGTCATGTATGTCATTACACATGTCCACCAATTGCAATGCCTACAAACAAGCCCAAATGACAGGATTGTAGGACCTACACACATGCACATGTAGTGGTGTGCATTCAGATACCATGCATGTGCAGTTGCTGATGTATGCAGGTGACGTGTATCTTAGTACATCATGCAGTTGCAATGCAGCCTCAACATTGCCAACTGTATATGGTGATATGCTGAATGTACGGAAAGATATACCTTAGGTATGGACAGATGTGTGGAAATAACTAAGTGGTGGGGCATCTTTGCAGATGGATGTTTGCTGAGGACAGCTCACAGTTGTGTCACAAGCGGTCCTACAATCACCTGTGCAACCAGTAAGCAATGGTTTTGTTAATTGAAGGACATAACACACAACTTAGACAGCAGTCAGGGTGACACCGAAGGTAAATCACTTGACACCTGTTAACAGTTAAGACGTCCCGTGTGCATATATCAGCACTGTTGCCAAAGGAAGCATCAGTACACTTTGTAACACGTGCAATACTGCTGTAAGTCTGTCATACATATCATGAGCTAGGCAGGTCTTTGATTCACATTACTGGCATGTGTGGTTCGGTGTGTGTCCATATATGTCACGTATGGTGGGGAATACATCTCAATTGTTACTCACTCTCCTGTACACTAGTGTACACATCTGTACACACTGCAATGTAGAAAGTAGGGCATAGGCAGGGGTGTGTATCTCACACATGTGAGGTATCTGTATGTGCGCGACATAGGTGTATGCAATACTGAATGCCACAGTGTGTGTATGTGTGTGCGTGTGTATGTATGGCTGTCTGGTCCCTGGAGTGAGGATGTATGTTCCCATACTGAACTGATAAGACCCCTCCCCCCAGGCAATGCAATCTGCTATCCATGTTGATGTCCCCGATCTTAGGCCATACTGACTACCTGTACATGTGTATTCTCTGTGGTGCGTCTTGTAGGTGCACAGTACTGTAATGATGATTTGCACATAGGCATGGGTCCTCACCTCAACAGTAGCAACTGTGTGTGAGTGTGTGTTACTGTGTCAGTGAATCCATGAGTGTGTGTGGGTGTGTTACTGTGTCACTGAATACATGTTTGTCAATACCTGAGTGTATGGGTGCAGTTGTGTGTTGGCATTCTGTCATGGGAACGTGTATTACTGCTTACCAATGAGGCATCACAGTTCCCACTGGCCTTTACCCTTGTAATCAGCTAGATCGTTCTCTTACCTCACCACTCCATGTAACTGTGATGTCACCCAGTATGGATGACATGTCTGTAGCCACAGTAGCTTAATACACAGCTATCATGCCCTTGGATCAGTAGACATGTTTGGAACGTGGGACATTCTCACTGTTATGTGGCAGTTACATGGTGCATGCTGGTATATTCATACATACATGTGAGTAGTCCACATTGACATATGGGACACTAACTGCAAACACTGACATCCACCAGCATGTGCAATTATACCTGAAGGAGTAAAGCAGAACATCATGACCAACATGCAGTTACTGTTGTTACACAAGACACATACTGTTAACAGTACGAAATGCATTGAACACCTGTAGTACATGGTATGTCTGCTGCCTGTCAACAGTACTCAGCAATTGTAAACTGCACTTATCTTCCTAGTCTGTTCACCCTGTGCATCAGACCATATGAGCATGTCCCTGCAGCGATGGTGTGGATGTCAAGGATGCGGCACAGGCACCATCATATGCACAGGGTAATAATGCTTGCCAGAGGCCTAGGCTGCATCATTGGATGACATCATGTGTGTGAGTTAGGGCCTTTGATCTAATTGAGCGTGTGTGGATGTTATGCATGTGTGCGTTGCGGTGCCCTACATATGTTTCCAGTGTGTGCGTGTATGTATGCACACAGTTCTGGCATGTGTCTGGCCTACACAGGGGTATTATTGACAGCTGCAGACTGTACAGGCCAGGTTATACAGTTCACGGTGTGCGGCCACAGACAAGTGACCTGTGCCTGCCAAGGGTTGCACGGGCACTACCAGGCTGAGGTGCAGATTGGGTACTGTCTGATTACACTTGTCCACTGGAACCGTGTCCCTATTGGGACCATCCAGGGCCACGTGCATGTGGCCTGCTGTGTCGTGATGTGGACAGCACAGCACCAGATGCACTGCTGCTGTTACTGCCACTATGGGAGCGGACATGTGAGGTAGCTCGTACACGTAGACCTGAAACAGGTGATGTAGCAGGCCTACATCCATGTGCCCGATGCCTCACTCCTACCAGATGTTCCAACACAGACAGCTCACATTCGCGGATTGTCATGCCACGGTCAAGGACTCCAACCATGTCACCCAACCGTCTATCCAAAGCTTCAGCAATCTGCTGTTGAGCATTTACCATTGCCTGGATGTTGTTGTTTAAAGAATGGACAGCAGCCCTCTGAAGCCTCTGATCTTCTCTGTTGTGCCATTCAGCACGTGCCTGTGCCTCCATTACAGCCTGAAACATGCATCTGGTGACACCATCTGCTGCGCTCTGTCTTGCAGGAGCATGTTGGCCAGAAGTCCTCCTACGAGCAGCACTGGCCACGTGACTGTGTGGAGCACCACCAGTCAGTTGGCTGACACCATGGTGTGAAGGCACACCTTCCATAGCCCCCACACTTTCCTGTTCCAAGCTACCACACACCAACTGTCCATCCTCTATGGCCACTGGTGATGGGGTGTGTGTAGGCATGGGATCTGTGTGCAGGGATGAAAGGGATATAGGTGGAATGGCAACCAATGGCACAGTTTCAGCCCCTGACAACCCTGCCTGTGCTCAATCATATGTTCATCATCACTACTAGGGTCTGTGGGGACACTGACATCAGATGGACCACAGGAGGGCAAGGCACCTACATCACCTGTGAGGGCAGACAAGAAATGTACATTGCAATCTATACAACAGACACAGACACACACACACACACACACACACACACACACACACACATACACACACACACACACACGCATGCGATATGACAGAAGGCATGCAACATGCATGTGATATGTTAGACGGCATGCAGCGCAGACAGTAATAGTGGTAGTTATCATACATCCCTGGGATGCACACAACAGCATGCATGTGTCATAGCAGACGACATGCAAATTACACAATCATAGTAGTAGTTAGTATACATCCCTGTGTTACACCATGTAGGCAAGCACAGGTTAACACTACACCTGCCTGATGTGTGGCATATGACCTTGACAATCACATGTAGTATGACATGTGATCTGCTGATGTGTGCAATGACATGCATACATGTTTAACACAATGGTGTCCTGTCAAATATACAGTGGGGTAATGGTGACCCAATGCAGTGTTGTCTGTCCGCCCTACAGATATACTGCACATTTAGCTGATGTGCATGGCCATTGCAGGGAATCATGAGGCGTCTCTATTGCTATACAGTGTGAGTTACAGACACAGTTCATAGTCATGACTGTGTTCAGATACAATACATATATACTGTGGAATGTGACCCATGTCACTGAGGTGTATACACACTAAATCATAATGTGGAATGTGTGACACAGGTCACTGAAGGGTATATGGATGACACCCCTGCACATCTGCAACCATATTGCTGCTGCCTGGCAACTATGGCCAGACATGGCGAACACGTCGGTACACCATGTCCCACATGACATCTGTGTACCACACACACACACACACACACACACACACACACACACACACACACACACACACACACACACACACAAATGAGGAGCAAGTATGACATTGATATCCAACACCAGCAAGGGGAATGTACTGTATCTGTGGGCTGATGTGGATACTGTACAGGTGACTGCTGTCATGTCATGACACCCTCAAGATGTTCAACACATCTTATGTGGTGGATTGATGTCACACCTACACAAGATGTGCACAGGCTTGTAGGATGTCTAGTATTCCACATCTGCAATATAACCATTACACAAAGGCCATAGTTGGACCATGTGTAGTAATTGTACGACAGGGTGTACACACAAGCACATCATGTCTACTGTGTGTGTTGCTTCATGTCTCTGGCCATCCTCCATGGCTATGTGTGTACATGTGTTGGCCAAATTATTGTGATGGGCCTCTATTTCACATATGACATACACACATAGATGTCATATGCTCCAATGACGACAGGGTTATGCAGATAAAGGGTGATATGTGGGATATGTTTTCAGGTTAGTTAGGCAGTGTTGCAGCCAGGCCACTAGATGTCATGGACATGTCAAGATAGCGCATCACATTGTATGACATTCATAGCAGGGCTATGATCCACACCAGTGAATCCTGTGGGCTGGCCATACTCCAGCCCACTGTGTAGTACTGTTTGTATTCCCCACATGTGTAGTTCTGATCTGTAGTACATGCCCCTACAGTGAACAGCACCTCCACCATTGTATGCATAGCTGTCCACACATCTGGCAATGACAGTTTGTGGGGATTCATGTCGGTGATTCACATAGTTTGCAAGTGTTGTACATGGGCAGGCATTGTGATGCATTGCAGGTCTGACCTGTATATTGTGCCAGGACCATACATTATGTGTACATGTGGTAAATGGCCACATGGCAGATAGATCTGTGCATTGCGATGCCTGATAAAAAATAACAGTCGCACCTGCAACAGGTTGCTGTCGCAGCAGAACATCAGAGGTACATAAATAGGAGTAACACAGCAGTATGAGCATTATCCACACCTGTATGATGACTACAGGGTGCTATGTGCATGTTAGCACATACACCAGTACATTAGACTATACTATGGTGTATGCACATCTGTGCATACACAGAGTAGCATACTATAGTATGCGGCATGTGTGTATACATGCCTTGCATATGATATTACATTACATATTGTACAGTGACACATGCAACAATATGGAATATAGTTGTTATAGGTGCAGTACTGACTTACCAGGCAACTCCAGGCTCAGTGGTTGAGAGACACTCACATCCACAATATCGGCTAAGGCTTGTGGATGTTGTTCTGCAGGTGTCCCCAGGTTGCCAGTAGCTCCTCGGTACGTGTGAGTGGGGGCTGGGTTGGTGGTCCACCACCTGTTGCACCTTGTTCCCTGGTGATTGCATTCACATGCTGTTGCGCCCGTCTAATGAGATCTGTACAGTGTCTGCGCACCTGCTGGTATGTGCAGTTGTGACCACCCACATCATTAACCCTCCTGCGAAGTTCCATCCACAGGGCATCCCGCTGCTGTGCATCCTGTGGCACATGGCTGAACAGGATATCATGATTGTCATGTAGGTATGGGATTAGGGCCTCATCCTCCAAGCGGGTATAAGGGGGTAGCCTTGCATGCGGCACACCTGGAAGACATAATGATGGAGACAGGTCACAGTAACTCACAGAGGCATACAGAGCTACAGCTGAACATACATATGTATTACATTTATTATGATTAAATAGTTGTATTTGCAAATCTACATGACACTGACACCACTGACATGTTTGTGTCACACACATGTGGCACTCAATGGCGAGTGGATATTATCACCATATATATGTGTGTGTGTCACCTGATTACATTGCTCATACTCCATGTGGATGCTGTCTTGATGTGGGCATGTCTGTTTGCCTGTACTGGTGTTCCTACCTATCAGCACATGGCTGGATGTGTCCACATTAATGCAATCGACCTTGATGCTGTGTATATGTCACATATAAAGACTTCCACTGCCTTAACAGACATGACCTGTGACCCTGCAGACTTGCCCACGAAAGGTTTTACATATATGTGTTCTGCCATATACATCTATATGGCACTGTACAGCAATTCAACATTCTGCCATGTATCACCTGTGTTGCACATGTGATACACATGGGACACTGGATAGCCAGATAATATTTTCAGGGATGGATATCAACTATAGCATGTACAGCCAAAGTCAACTAGTAGGCTTTATGCCATGGGCCATGTATGAATCTAGGATGAAAGGTTACCTGGCTGTAGCTGACAGGTGGGTCTCTGGGGCCAGGTGGAGCAGTGCCACATTACTGATCCACAGGGTTAATGATACATTTACCATGCGATCATCACACCATGTCTGAGAGGGGAGCGATGTGCAGCTTTGCTGGACAGGAATGCATAGTATTGCAGGACTATGTAAAGTGTATGGGACAAGGATCTGTCCAGCATGTGGTGATCCTAGTACTAGGATGGTGGATGTCCATGAAGTATGTGTTTGAGATCAGGATGTGTACATGTAGCATGTCCAACATCACTGGGTTGAACATAGATTTATTCAGGGTATGCATCATGCTACATAGTGGAGATGGGGAATGGGAAGGCTGGTGTAGGCCATCTGCACATGGCCAATACCCCTTAAAGGAAATATGTGATCTGATATGGGTCACTCGAGTGTTGTGTATGGCTAGACAATGATCTCTATATTCATGGATGGCACCCTGTCATGATTAGGGTTGCCACATATGACCATCCGACAGGTGTGGTGATGTAGCTATCACAGGAAAGACAACTGCCCAGCTGCATCCCTTACACACAGTGTCCATTATGTTTATCACTGCCTAGGTGGTAGTTCATGGGTACAGGGTTATTAACATAGGGGTGACAATGCAATATGTAGCTGTCAGATTGTGGCCATATGTCACACACACCTCACCCACAAAGGCCCTTCTGTATGTTGTCCACAACACTCTGAGTCGGCTATTGCTCCTAGGTCATAGGCATTCGCATACTTCAATAGGCAGATGCCTTCTATTTGTCTGTGTGGTATGAACTACAATTAATTAACCCTGTCTTACTGTAGCTGGCACTGGTTTGATGAGCATGCATTATTCAGACACCTTCTGTAGTGTTGGTTATGCCAGAAGTCCCGTTGCAAAACACTCTTGTGACATAGGAATGTACATCTAGTATACCGAGTGTAGGTGGAACACAGTATGGGTGATGATGTCCTATGACCTGACAAGGTTATGATATGTAGTGTGAAATCAACCTTACTGTCATCTACATCTGTACTGCTGACATCAAATAATTTGATCAAGGTTCATGGTCTTTCAGACCAGACTCAGCAGGATAGTAGTGCAGTACTTCCCATTATCAGTGGTGTCTCCCCCTTTGTGGGTCGTGATACCTTTTGGTGTGCACCATTCAGTGTGTACACAGCCTGACATGAAGCTATGTTTTACATGATGTGTACATGGAGAGCAACTTGTTTTGCCATATGTGTATGATACAACCTGGGATGTGGACAGGTCCCATGCAGCCTGAGTGCAGCTTGTACCTGCATAGTTGTGGGTACAGGGGCTCTATGGTTGACATGGATATATGATTGTGTGCCTGTTAGGGGGGTGGGACAGTGTGTTTATGTTATCCAAGACCCTATCTGGATTGCTTATTCATGCTTAGCACTTGTTCAGAACTTGTAAGCACTACGTAAGCTACTAATTACTATAGCACTCAATCTTCCTCATTACCTAGAGGTAAACAGGTTTTGTAAATACTTTTCTCACTTGCTTAGAGTAAAATAGCTCTTGTACTCACTTTCCTCACTTATCTAGGAGAAATTAGTTTTATATTCAGGCATGTCCAAAGGTCAGCTGCCAGTATTCTCTCCTGTCTATTTGATGAATCTGGACACCTTGAGGCAATGTAGACATTGCCTCATGTACACAGACAACCCTCTCTGCCTACCACCCAACACTACAACCTGTGAGAGATGCACTTATCTAGCCAAACTGGAGGTAAAGCTCTCTCCAACCAAGCCTGACCCTGACAGTCATGTGGAGAAGGTAAACATTCGCACCACACCACACTCATCACATAGTCTCACTGAATCTACCCCACCATTAACTGAGCAAATTACTCGTGTACCAACTCATTAGCTCAATGCTTTCTGGAATTCATAAACACCAATGCCCTGGATCAACATATCCACACACCCACTGGGGCAACAATATCCTAGACCTAGGCATTACCAACATAAGTGACCGGTGTTCCACACCTGAAGTCAACTCCTCGTTGGTCCAATCTGACCCTAAGCTGAACACTATTGATATCCACATCCCGCTCCCACCCCCCCATTAAGGGAACCACAGTATAATATGTCTACAAAGTCAACTTCATGCTTATTAAGACAGAGGTGGTGAATGTCATGACACCCATGCAGATGGATAATACTGTTACAACTGCTGAATCCTACACAAATGCACTCTATAAAGCACTTACACGAGTGCATGGATCGTGCTATCCCAAACAAAACCAAGATGCAATATTCCTAATTAAGGAAGCCAATCTGGTGGTCCTCTGCCATAAACAAACTGTACAACAAAAGGAAGACACTATTGCAAAAGATAGTACAATCCCATGCCTGGAGGAGCTCCCTGGTCAGCCTCAGTAAGAAGGTGAGATCCCTTATAAGATCCTCTAAAGCTAGCTACGAAAACAAAACCACCACTAATTCCAACAACAACCACAAAGCATTCTATAGCTATGTCAAATATCTCAATGTCAACACCCAGATCTGCTCTGAGTTACAGCACAAAGGCACGAACATTACAGTACCAACCGATATTGCCAACATCCTGGCAGATAGGTTCAGTGCTACCTTCCCCCCCTGTCACCCCTAAAGGGCCCATATCTATACAGGAAGAGTGCAGAGTCCTTGTACTCAAAACTACGCAGGTAAAAGCTGCACATTCTAAAGTCAATATCACAGCATCCATGGGACCGGACAACATCCCAGGCTGCGTTTTACACGAACTTCAGAACATACTGGCTCCCCACCTATGCACCATGTTCAATACTAGCCTCACATTGGGCTTTGTGCCCCCTGAATGGCACACAGCAACAGTTATCCCACTCCACAAAGGTGGCGCCACAACGGACCATGGCACCTATTGCCCTATAGGCCTGACTAGCCTGGTCTGCAAGGCTATGGAGCACATCATCATGGATCTCAGTCACAGAGACACTGGGTACCTCCAAACCTTTGACCCCTCCCAGTTTGGCTTTGTTAAGGGCAGACCATGCCTCCTAAACCTGGTGGACTTCTTAGAGACAGTTACCAAGGCATTAGATGAGGGTAAGGAGGTCCACACAGCCTACCTAGATCTCGCAAAGGCTTTCAACACCATTCCTCATTCTGGTATTATCGACATACCCATCCACCTGAACATTAACCCCTACGTCATGTGATGGTTTGCAAAATGGCTCACGGACAGAACCCACACAGTGAGAGTTGTATACCCTAGGTCCGACTGTATACCACTTACAAAGTGGCGTCCCCCAGGGCTCAGTCCTAGGACCCCTCATGTTCGGTATATAATTCTCTGATGTACAGGCAAGCACCAGGAGGGCTTTGGCTGAAAAGGTTTGCATATGACTGCAAACTAGAGGACATAATTGTTTCCCCAGCTGTTACAGACACCCTCCGGAAGGGTCGCACTGAGACGGATACCTGGTGTCAATATCATGGCCTTAAGCTGAATGCCAAAAAGTGCATAGTCATCCTCTTTGGATATAACTAATTACCCACGGACTACCACATAGGTGCTAGTCCCCTACATACAGAAAAGGTAATAAGGGATCTGGGAACCCCAGTAGACAGCAATCTCTCCTTCAATACCCATAATGACAAGGTGGTTAGAATATCCTTCTACATGGTCCACCCTAATCTCTAATAGGTTCGCATCCAGAACAAAGGAGGCCATTGTGCCTCTCTACTCATGACTTATTAGACCCATTAAAGGATATAACACCCCATTTGGGATGTACCTTACAAGACAACTGCAACAGCTTTGAAGACCAGAACAGTACCACATCAAGAGGATTACTGACCTCAAACAGATGACCTATGAAGCCCAACCTAAGAAACTCCAGCTGTACTCGGTTACATACCTCATACTCACAAGTGATCTCTGCTTGACATATAAGGCTCATGTCCAACCCAGTATTGCTGGATATGCTCCACCTAAACAGAGGCCCTTGAGAGCCACATGCTCTAGGGATATACACCTAACCACAATGATGACTAGGACATGCTGGACGGATAGATTCCTTACCCAGAGACTCCCCATGCTTTAGAACATGATTCCAATGTACATCAGGCAGGGCCCCTCACTAGTATTCTTCAAGGGAAACCTTGACGGGTGGATGGGAGACAGACATGTACCTCGGGGATCACTGCAGTGGCTCTGCTTGACAGAGGCACAGGGAACTAATGGCTCTGCCATTCAGAGGCACATGGAACTAACCTATAGGGGTGGCGAAAGCCAACACACTCTAGCTAGGCTTATAAATACCTTTGGTAAGACAGCCTAGTACCTACCTTTGCACTTATTACATGTCTTATGTGCATGGATAGTTAACTCATTCTTCCATTTTACTTTGCTATCATGCTGATAAACTGACAGGTGACTACAAGTCATATGTGTCCTGTTATTGTGTATTGTAAATGCCAATAGACATAACTAATGTTTGCCTAACATAACAGTAATGCTATGTAACTTGTAATACATATCTGCCTACCATACTGTACATTACACAGTTACTGGCACAATATCCCACAATGCAAATCATAATTGCACAGTGGGCCAACCTTCGACATGTTATTCTCAGTAATACACCCATACATATGCCTACTGTTACAATATATCAACATATACTATCCCCTGTTATAGCACATACTTGTTGGACCAGCCCTGCCACTGACAGCGGCTGGTGAGGAATATTTGTGTTCAAAGCCCTTATATAGCATCCCTTGTTGTGTATGCGGTGTTTGCCTTGTGACCTACAGCAGTACACACATAAATACTACAAGCGTTACTATGCTCAACAATACATCACTACAAGATAACTGTTTCTACTATATGGATTGCGTGCACTTTAAAAATTACAGAACAGGTACTACATACGCAGACATACTGAGTGTTCTAATTAGTAACCCGAGGTGTCGTTGAATATTAATTCAATCCTTTTCAGTTTGTGTTTCATTTGTCTTTGTAACGTTCTGCTGGTATATACGGATGGTTTGAATGTGTGATAAGCCATCCTTTTCTAGTTAAATATCTGTAACGTGCTATCCTGATCACCAATTGGTATTCCAAAGTAGTTAATTAGATGCACATCAGCTGTGCAGCTACTCCATTAGCCAATACCATGGCAACAGTGGTGTATAACTGAGTACTCCACTTGGGTGTTGCCCGTTTGCCTTACTTTTGAGGAAGACAGCCTGGATGTGTTGTTTGTGATGTATTTCAACAGCTATATGGAGACAGACAGAGATATATTAGCTTCATGACTCCCGTGGATTGTGTGTAATGGCTACACAATGTTCTACATGTGAGTACAGCTGTTATATTTCAGAACATTGCTACTTATGCAGGGTTTGTTTGTACCTGATACTTCTGCAGATGTTTCAATCTAGCAAGGATGTTTTGGCAGCTCAAGGCTGTATGGCTATACATGAACTGTTATGTGGTTTACAGTGTGCTCACCAGACATCCTTGATTTGGTGTACATGTATATCATATTGTGCTGTTAATCAGTAATTGGTAACACTTCCCGGTGTACACACAACCCTCTGAAACGGGATTAGTGCAAACAAACCCTGTAACATCAGCAGCTGTTGTTCCATTGTATAACAGCAACTATTTCACATAGGGTCATGTTAATGTGTCTCTGACAAGGTATGTTAAGGCTTTTGCAGATGTCGTACAGTGAATGAATGATTTGTGATGTTATTACAGTTTGTATTGTAATTTGTTTGGGTGTGGGGGTGATGGTGGGTGTACATAGCAGATGCAGGTGTGTAGGAACTGCTTTTATACATAATCAATATGTGTGTGAGGGTTCCTTCCCAATTTGAACATCTATCCTTTCGTGGACTAATACTATGGTAATTGCAGGCTGATTCATTAAGGCACTGTTAAGTGGTTCCTGTATAGCATGCAGGTGATGTTAGTCTCTGAATCCTTTTGGCAATACATTGGAATGTAATAAACTGTTGCTACATGAAAGCTGTGTATTTCTGTCACAGGTATTTGCAGTCATTGGAGTTGTGTTGGTGACTGACCCTCTTTGGCTAGGGTTGCCACCTTTTCATATGGCCATAGTGGGACATTTTCGGGACACACATCAGATTTTACAGGCCAACACAAACCCACGGTCAGTACAAGGGATAGAACTTTCCTTTCTTGCCAAAATATAAGCTTATTCTTGTAGCAGTTTAGTTGCTTATCCTGTTTCTTGTAACATGTAGGTATTTTAGAAACAGAAAGAACTATTGTATGCAACTATTACATTACATATGGGACATAATTATGTCCTACAATCTCAGGACATTTGCCACATTTAATTTATTTGGTCAGGACACAACTGCCCAAAGAGGGACTGTCCCTCGCAAAGTGGGACAGGTGGTAACCCTATCACTGGCTCATGTCCATAGCACATATTTGTAATAGTGTATAGTCATATACACTCCATATCCTTTGTTCATAAAGGTTGGTCGTGGCAGAATGTGTGATTGCTAGGGTCCATGTTATACTCATATATGAACACTTCAACCACTGTATATGGGATACCTACGGAATCCCGAAACCACACAGTTCCGATGCCCAAAGTACCGGGCCCAGACTCCCAAACCCCACATTACCGAAAGCGACAGTAACTCGCAAAAGTAACACGAACATGGAACACACACACGCACACACAGACACACTGCTACCCACCACATCCAAACAAACCATCCAACACTACGTATGGGCAGGTGGGCAAGCCCCCCCTACACCCCCCATGTGTGTGTCTGCGCCCCCCACACCCCCCTACTTTAATATTCTACCTCCTAGATTGCACAAACAGACGCTCAAAGCAAACCCACACCCACACATTACAAGTCCCCCAGGAACACACACCACACTCAGAACACACACTTACACACACTACAGCCCTCAGAAACACACTTACACACAGTAACCTACCTGAACCGCAACACCAGAAGCACTGACTAACTGTCCCTTAACATCGTGATTTTAAACCTCGCGCTTCTGGTGTTTCGGCACTATGTTCTTTCGGACTTTAAGCCTTCATGATTACGCGTGTCGGTATGTCAAGCTGTCAGTATGTGGTAGGTATCCTATTTATATGTATATCCCCATATATCGACTTATCTCTCTCTCTCTCTCTCTCTCTATATATATATATATATATATATATATATATATATATATATATATATATATATATATATGTATATATATATATACATATATATATATATATATATATATATATATATATATATATATATATATATATATATATAGCATACACCTTTCATTGGGTACATGCCGGTTTGTCCTATTTCCACACATTCCTACCTTTTGTGTTTTATCCTGTCAGTATACACAACTGCCATTGGTACATCTCAGGTAGCTTAGTGATATGCTATTGTGAAGATTGTGTAGATGGTTGCATGTTCTAATCCTGGCAGTGGTAATTTTACCTCTCAGAGCAGGCACTGGTAGTGCAAGGGTGATTAACGCACATTTCAGTGGTTGTGTGTTCCACATGTTTATTATTCTGTGGAATACTATCTATATATGCAAGCTGTGGTTAAGGTATACTATGTAACATGTAAATCATCTGAGAAGATTCCTGTCATGGATACTCCCCATTATTTGGAACTACATCCCTGATTACATTATACAGAACCCCTCATTAACACTCTAGGGAATCCTTGCAGAGTGGGTGGGGAAGAGTGGATACACCCCAGGGATCCCGCAATTGGCTCTGCTCCACAGAGGGACAGTTAGTTAATCAATGGGATGGTGACAGCAGACACATTTTGGTTATGCTTATGAGTGGCGTCGGGCAGTTAGGCATGTACCTACCTATGTATCTATGAACGTATACATACAGTATGGACACATGCTGATAGCTTAATTTACTGTTCAGGTATTGACTTACCTTGTGCCAATGGCAGTTGTGTGCACAATAGTTGAGGGCTACCTATGTAGGATGCACACAGTAGACCACCTATACATGACAATTTACAGGTGGTCATGTGTGTGTGCCATCCATGTTTGCTGTGTGTGCAGGTGGAGAAGGGTGTCAGTCCATAAGTGCCTACACTGTCAGTGTGTGTGCTGTACATTCCCTCTTTGCCAAGACACGGGCATACTGGGCATGCCTCCGTCTGCCTACTGGGGCTGGCACAGGGTTTTCGTGGTCTGAGTCCCTCTGTGCCTGTGGGGCCCTTGGCAATGGTGGTGGGCTGTGAGGGCCTTCACCATTCTGTCCCTGCTGCAGCTGTTTCTGCAGGATCATATTGTGTAGCATGGCACATACTATGAAGATGTGGGCACACGTGCCTGGAGACTACTGCAAGGCTCCACTAGATATGTCCAAGCAACGGAACTGTGATTTCAGCATCCCAAACATGTGCTCTATGATGATTCTGGTTTCTGCGTGTGCCTCATTATGGCGGTCTTGCGTGGCTGTGTGTGCATTTCTGATGGGAGTCATTATCTACGGTTCCAGTGCATAGCCAGCATCCCCTACCAGGTGGCCATATGGGATGTCCCTCCTGGCAAATACCTGATACAGCTCTGAGGCATGCCAGATGTTGGAGTCGTGATAGCTTCCAGGGCTGCCAGCACACACTTCCATGATAATGCCCTGGGCATTGCACACAACCTGGCAGTTGATGGAGGGCTATCTCTTGCAGTTTATGCAGTGCCTACCCTGCTCACCGGGTGGTGTCTTGATGTGTATGTGCATGCAGTCTATTGCACCCAGTACCTCCAGGTAGTCTGCCACACGGTGGAAGAGACACATATTGCTGGCCAACTCCTCCTGCGTTCAGGGGAAGTATATGTGCTCATTGGCATGTGGTAACATGGCATCCAGGAACTGGTGGAGTACCCTGGATGCTGATGCCTGTGAGATCCACATGATATCTCCAGTTGGCCTTTGAAAGGTACCTGTGGCTAGTATTCTCAAGCTTACACATACCTTCATGTCCACTGAGATGGGTTCCCCGCTGTTACTTCTGGCTCTGAGGTAAGGCCAGCACAGCTCAACAAGTTGCTGTATGGTGTCCCTGTCCACCCTGTAATGCTCTACTATCTCCAGATCATGTATCCCCTGGTAGGTTACCCTGGGTCTGAACACTCTTCTCCTCCTCCGGTGCCTGAGATGGTTGTCAGCATCATCCTCCACACCACCATCAGTCTCCAACACATGCTGGTGAATCAAAGCTATGGCAGCCCCTAACATGTACATATTAAAAGTTCCCTGTCTGTATACACCAATGGTGCAGAATGTCTGGGAATACACAAGTGTGTGTGGGGCTTTCACACCTTATACTATTGTGCAATGGATGATGCTGGTGTAATTGGGTGTGTATGTGCAATTCCAGCTGCGGAGTATCTTAATTATTGGTTTTACAGCAGGTACTGCTATTGTGGGGCCTTTGGTGTTGACTTACGCTTGGCTGCCATGATTCATCTATTGCCCTTTACTTCACTTTTCAACCCGATTCCCCTCCCATTGTCAGGCATGCATCCAGCTGCCTGCTTTCTTGTTTTGTACTTTCATAACCCAGGATTGTGTTTGGAAATGTGCTATGTAGCTGATCTACTGCAATTTTGCTTTGTTCTGCTGTGACAGTTCTCTTTTCTTTGCTGTATGGCACCTCCCCTTTCCTGTTCTGCAGGTAGCTGCTAGCAGCCTTGTTAGCTGTTGTCAATGGCCCACTGTCAGTTCCTAGGTGTTAATTACTCATTTGTACTTCAATTACCATGCTGCAACATTTCCTTATTGTCTTCCCGTATCCTTCCTGTTTCAGCTGTGGTGCGCACCGCGCACAGCCGTTTACCAGGTTTCAAGTGCGTTTTCATCCATGTTCACATGCACTTTTGGTTACCTTGTGTGCTCTCAGCTAATCAAAGCTATGGCTACTTCCACACCCCTATCCTGCGGCTTTGCTTAGCAACAGGCAACCTGGATTAGCAATGCTCCAATGTACTTACAGCTACGGTGGCGCACCCCTCTCTTGATGTCATGTTTAACTCCAGGCCACTCCTCGGTGTTGTACCTCTATGCCATGTGGTACATCCTTATGCCGGCGTGGAGTTTGCGATTCAGTATTACTTGACTCATTTGCATGCCATTGACTACTAATTCCTAGTTACTGCGCAGAACACTGTCACAGACCCTTAGCAACCCTTGCGCCATGGTTGTGGTGTAGCATGCGTGCCATTGACTATTATGGGGAATTCATGAATTGTGTTACATTGCAGTTTTATGACATCTAAATATATTTTCCTTGTGATCCCGTTTGTGCACCAATGCACTGCAGTTTTACTTTGCATTATTGTGGCCATGACATTAAATGTTATTTTTTATATGTTGTGCATTTTTTATGCCATTGGCTATATATTTATCCATTGGCATATATTAACGTTATAATACGTAAGTTTGGTCCGCTTTCATGGCTCCGATTTTATGTTTGAAAAAATGTAAACCGTTTTTTTTTTTGTTTACATTTCTTCATGCTTACGCTATGCCTGCACCACTTCATGAATCGCTATATACCTTCATTTGCATGCTACACTGCTGCACATGGGGTAATTAGCATACAGGCGCTGGGAGTTGCACAGCTCTGGCATACGCTGGTAGTGTACATGGAAACAGCTCTTACCTGAATCGTTTGGCGGCCATATTTGGGGCTAGATCACCGACGCTACTCTGGTGCATGGCGCAAGCTTCATGAATCCTGGGGTACTTTTATCACAGAAGAAGGTGCCATTGTATTACTGGGACCATATAACTACACAGTTCAGTAGTATTGCCTTACATCTTTATATTTTCAAAAATAAAATATATAAAGAAGTTTTAATGACCCTTAAACAACAGTAAATTATGTTTTGACAAGCATTTATCTGAATTACTTTTTATAAAAGAAGGACCTTACTTTAGGTTCAGTATGGAAGTACTATGTGAGTTCACTTTTAGACTCTGTGGATTACAATTATATCTTGCAAACAAAGAATAGTTCTATGTTTCTAAAGATATATACATATATCCTTAATTGGCAAGACCTTAAATGTCTGTGAACAGTCTAATATTTCCAGCATATCCAGTCTGATATTCATATGGCTGTACAGAAAGACAGACATGCAGACAAAGACATTGTTTCAACATCAAGATTAAAACTTTGTGATTTATCACAAAACACACTCAATACAAACAAATACCAAATACCATCTTGCCATAGAATTAACAGCATATATGATGATCAAACTTCTTTTAATCTATTTAAACACTTGTTTCCGATATTAGCTATTTTGCATAGCAATTTTAATTCTTCCAGCATTGTATATTTATTAATAATTCTGAAAAATGGCACAAATGGCACCATTCTTACTAAACATTTTTTTTACATTAAACAAATACTTTTGAATAATTTAGACTCAAATTTTTTTCAGATACAGGGTCATGAACAGTTGTGATTTCTTCACATTCAATAATTGCACCAAGGAGTCTTCACAGCTGAACAGGCCACATAAAGACCCCCTCAATGTAGACTTCAAATCTATGTTTCACAAACAAGTTTAGTTTGTACACATTTTGTAACATGTTCAAATGTTTGTATTGCTTTGCAAAAACCTTCTGATTTGCATATAGCTTAGAATATCTGCATTTACCTATGAGTTTAGGTCTCTTTTTCACATCTATTTATTATTTTCTTTAAATGTAGCAGATAGCTCTTCCTTAATGTTATATATTTTCCAAATACTCTCTTTTAGTAATTTAATCCATAACTATTTAGTACAAGGTTTAATAGTTATTATGTAAGTAACGTATATTTAGTCTTGTTTGTCAATTTTCTTTTTCTTGTAAAGCAAGTTTTTGTAATTGCTAAAGTCTGTGCCAGTTTGCAACTGCAATAAGCAATTGCCTTTTTATTTGTAAGATCAGATTAACTCACTAAATACAGTGTAGGAAAAATGGGCAACTGAAAAAAGCTCTTATTAGTAATGTACATATCTTCTTAAAAATTATTTTATTACCGGAACTCCAAATTCTACAGCACATGTGAATATTTATTTATTTATTTATCTATTTATTGACATTTGTTAACCGGGTTTGTCCAACTGGGCTTGTGGCCCATTTTCAGTGGAGACCCAAGGAGAAAAGCTCCAGTAATACATTTTAAAACAAGTACAATTTTAAACAATATTGATATAATAGCAGTTATAGCAAATCAATTCACATATGTTGGGATACATGCATAAAGTTAAAGTTGCATTAAAAAGAAGCTAAGTAACAATTTTGCATTGATATAGTTCAATAGTTCAACAATGAACATTTTTTGTTTGTATAAAATTGTGCAAATGCATAGTAGACACATTGGAGAGAGAGGTGTAATGAGGTACTAAGTATGGTCCTTTTGAGGGTACATAAAGGGAAGGAAGACTAGGTAGGGTCATGGCAAGGACAGGTTCTGGAATTGAGAAAATAAGCTTTTAGTTAATTTTTAAAGTGTGAGGTGTGGGAGATTGAACGTAAGTCAGGGGGAAGTTTGTTCCAAGCATGGGCAAGGGAGTGTTTGTAGAGTAGTTTGCCTACTGACCTTTTTGGGTGGTAGATATCAAGTTATTGTTGGTTAGAAGTACGTAGGGTCCTGGATGGGACGTAGATGGAGACTAAGGAACATAGAGATGGACAGAAGGAGGGTTTATAAAGAATAGAGTGTAGCATATGAAATTGATAAGGTAGCAGAAACTAGGGAAGTTCAAGCCATTGAAGAGAGTTTAAAGAAATGCAGTGGTGTGAGTTGTATGGGAAGTTAGTAATGAATCTGGTTATTTTATGGTAAGTCTGTTGCAGTTTGTTTAGAGTGGAGGCCGGAATACATGTTTTATTTTAGTTTTAATTTTTACTATAAGAGAAATGGCACTATAACCTCCATAGCTTTTATCAAATCTGTATATTGAATTCATATGCTTCTTTCTTTTCCTGATTACCATGATGCTTTTGCAGAAAACATCAGGCATATATTCATTTTCATGGTTGGTTATTTCCTGCATTTTCTTTTTACTAAATATCATAGGAGTACTTTAGTGCCGTGGTGGTACAGCAGAAGCATTGTTGCCTCACAGCAAGAGGTTCTCTTGTTCGATTCTCGACTGGAGTGCCTTCTGTCTGGAGTCTGCATGTCCTCCCCATGGTTGTGTGGCCTCCAAAAGACATGCGTGAATGGGCGTGCCTTCACTGAAGGTTGGGCATCGGGCTGGTAACTCGGCACCATAAAAAATCTACTGCCAGTCATTAGCGGACAGGAGTTCCATTATGGTGACCCCTAACTGGGAAAAGACAAAAAGACAAACAATGACACAGGAGTACTTTTCATACAACTGATTTTTAGTTCCAATCCTGTCACAGTTTTTTCAAAATTACTCCACTGTTTTTTACATGGGCTGTCAAAGATATTATAAATAAGTTATCTGCATAAACAATGATTTTAGATCTTTCATTTTCTACCTTCAGTACATCTGTACTGATTGTAAAATATCCATCATGACCTCATACATGTATATCTTAAACAGCCGGAGAGCTTGTCTCACTGTCTCATGCTTGTCTCAACAGGAAAAACTTCAGAGATGTGACCTTTTGTTGTAGTTTGTACAACAGTCCAAATATCTTTATTAGGTGCATTATATTCATTAAGTCATTGGACTACACCTTTTTAGACGGTTTACTATCACAATGCCGACGTGCAATTGCACGGCTATGAAGTATTCGAACAACAGATGTTGGAATACTTCATAGTTCGGCAGGTGATGTGAGTGAACGTTACCATTTCGAATGGACTGTGCATTCGCAATTCTAATGTTCGCTCATGTGAGGGGATCGTGGTACAGTGCGGTTAGGGAAATACATCCCTTTCCTCACTGTAGTGCGATCTCAGAGTTGGAATATTAAGTTGGGCGGGTGTGGGGGGCACAGCCCCCCCACAGGTGGGGTGCAGGGGGGCTTGCCCCCCTGCATAACTGTGTGTTTAGGCTAGTTAGGTAGGGAGTTACGGGATGGATGGGAGTGCTGTGTATTGCCGAAAATGTCACGAGCGACATTTTCGACAATACACAGCTGTTTTCGACATTAGGAAAATTCAGAAATGTTCATTTCCGATGTATAAATTCGAAAATGCAGACACGTTTTGTTCTGATTTTCGAATTTATGATAGTAAACCTTTTTAGACATTATTTTCCAAGGAACTAAAGTGTGGTTTTCCTTATATATATATATATATATATATATATATATATATATATATATATACAAGCATTTTTATTTTTATATGTGAGCGTTTTTATTTTATTTTATTTTGAATTTCTTAACCTGAAAAGAGCACTGATCTCATTGGACATATTTCTGTCTCACCACAGGGTAAACATAATAGATACATGGCATTACAGAATGAATGAAAAATCCAGTATATACATATATTCTATACAAAGTGAATATCAGAGTTGGCTTGCGGGTACAAAGTTATATACAGTATGACTGAAACACAATATATGCCTGCTATATACATATATATATATATATATATATATATATATATATATATATATATATATATATATATATCAAGTGGATATTGGCATTGACACACTGAAATAATCACAATGAAAAGTGAAGTAAGAGAAGGTATGTATTGGGAAAAAGAGTAGGAAGAGGTTAAGTTATATGACCAGAGAGACAGTAGTTGCATTTTCTTGGAGTCTTGTAATGTAGTTTTATATCTGATTAGAAAATATTGTAAGATGAATGATATTAAAGAAAAGAGGGGAGAGATTCCCACAGTTTGGGACCAAGGACTGAGAAGGCATGGTCTGTGCAGTGAAGTCTAGTTCGAGGGGTTTGGAGGAGAGGACCTGAGTGATCAAAATTTCTAAGGCTGTGTGCTAGTGCATCTCTGAATAGTCTGCAGGCTAGTGTGGAGTGTCTCATTCTTCATAAGTTTAAATAGTTGTGAGGTGAGTACAAAGTCAGCATGTTATTTCACATCTAGCGAATCAGATGATTTTCAGCTAGATGTTGCAGTGAACAGCATGCGTGCAGAGCTGATCTATTTTCAATATATAAAAACTAAAAAGTTAACAAATCTATATTTTTGGAATCTAAATTCAGCTGTTCAAAGACAATATCTTCTAATGATAAGCCCGACAATGTAGTTAGATGATACATTACTGGGTCTCTGCCATTGCCTTTTTAAAAAAACTGGACTACAATTCCTCCCTTCCAGATTTCTGGAAAATCCATATTATCAAAAGAAGTTTTAAACTGAAAGCTCAAACTATATAATTCTTTAATAATTCCATCCAGTGATGGAACCTTATTATTTTTCAGTTTACTCATACTCTTTTCAACCTTGTCCACCGCAATATATTTCAAATACTCCACCTGGGCTCCAAACCAGCTATTCTACATTAAGAAAATGTTTTTCAGCACCCTTGTGGCAGAAGTGTGATGATCTAACCTGTCCGAGTTGGAGAGTGTGGTAAAAGGCTTACTGTGTGCTTTCCTAATTGGTAGCTAGCTTAAAACCTGTTTCTCTTTGCTTGTATTTAAGCTTTATTGGCTTTTATTTAAGCCTTATGTTTGTGAGGTACTGCTCGTCACTCAGCAGTGGTTAACAGTGCTCTGTATAGACAGAAAAGCCTAGAAGCTCAGTTTTTTCCTAAACAGCTGTCAGCAAAACCCTTCCATGCTTTTCTGCTGCTCTAGGAGCAAATCATAGGTTCATAGGTCGTAGGCTGATACTAGGCTATTGGCCCAGAGGCCCTTATAAGCCTAGCCAAGAATTTTGCCCATGTTCCCTCAAAGTCAGCATCTATTTCCCCTGTCCGGCAGGGACTCAGGTGGGATCCCATGGGTATATTTTCTGTTTCCCATCCAGTCATCCCGGTTCTTCTTAAAGAGGGCTGGAGAGGTACTCTGTATGACATGGAGA
Organism: Protopterus annectens; assembly: GCF_019279795.1. Taxonomy (NCBI): domain Eukaryota; kingdom Metazoa; phylum Chordata; order Ceratodontiformes; family Protopteridae; genus Protopterus; species Protopterus annectens. Next base: position 259,673,552 of record NC_056737.1, read on the forward strand.
GGGAGACTATTCCACAGATGGCGGAGTCTTTGGGACACAAATCTATCCCACCAACAAGTTCTATTAATGCCACAGACCTTGCATGTGGGTTGTATGAGTGGAGTTTGTCTTATGGATATGCAGCAACTCCATCAAGACATCATATGCATTAGTTGCAGATTGGGCAGCCTACACAAAGTATAGGTCCCTCATGTAGTCTCAGTGCTACCATCACAGTCCTCTCAAATTAACCCATTCCCCTCCATAATAAAACATACAGTAAGAGCCTGATATAATGGATGGGCAGTTTCCCATCCTCTCTCTGGCCAGCCTGATAGACATGGTCATCCTGAGGCAATGTAGCAATTGTCTCATGTATACTGACAACCACTTACTCCTGAAACAAGCAAATACTTTATGTGAGAGATGTAGTTACACTATGAAGTTGGAGACAAGACTCTCACATAAGGACAAATTAAATGCCAAACAAGTTGTCAGAACACACACACTTCCCACACTGAATAAGGACATGGCACATAAACTCACATATGTGGAGGACTGGAGGTTCTTACCAGTAACTTAACAAAAGATCAGAGGCCTCCCAAACAGAAACTGCTTACACATATAACAATGCAAAAAAAGCAACCACAACACATAATAAGACAAACACCAGTGTCTCAACAAATAACCCCATATGGCATAACACCACACAACCTAATGCACTGGCCATAGGTAACTCCATTGTGAGACACACAGATCTTCCCCTCACCAGGCTGGATAAGGAGCAAGTTACAGTTAGCTGCCTGTCAGGTGCCAGGATCCATCAAATCAGTCAAGCACTCAAGTCACTCAACTATAAGTACTGGTATACCTCTGTCATAGTCCATGTAGGGGTGAATGACTTGAGACATATCTCACCGGACTATATGAAGAGATACATGACTGAGCTTTCAGATTATGTGTCACAGGTGGATATAAGCCTATCCTTAAGCAGCATTCAACCTTCTCCAAGGATGATGCCACAATACAAACAAAAAATGATTAACTTTAACAATTGGTTTAGTTTCTGGTGTCAGTCCAAGGGGATCCAATATCTGCCAGCCTGGGAAGACATGGTCGACAGGCCACACTGCTTTGCAAGAGCTGGTCAGTGCCTGTCTCTTCTAGGCTTTTGGATACTGGCAAAGGCATTAGCCACTCCTATTGTGCCTTTTTTAGGCAGTGTCAAAATGATCAACCTCCCAATGTAACAAAATCCTCTCCAGATAAACTCAAGGTACTGCTGCTTAAAGCTAGGAGTCTAAACAAGAAACTGCACTCCCTGGAAGCACTCCTCACTTTGGAAGATACAGGCATCTGTACAGTCATTGAGACATGGTTCAAAGATGTGGAAAGCACCCCAGCCATGCAGGACTGCAATGCCTTCCATACATTCAGGCCACAAACTGAGAGCGAAACAACCAAAGGAGGAGGTGTATTCATTTTCATTAAGGATAAGTACACCTTGAGACTGGTCAAACAGTATGACTCTCTTCAGCTACTCAATGTTCAATTAACTATAGCCCCCTACCACATCATAGCTAGCTATAAGTCTCTCACCAGGAAATAATAAAAGCATAGCACATACCTGGACTTACTGGTGTCACTTGCCATATAGCCCAACACCTTACTCATGGGTGATTTTAATTATCCTTGTGACATCCCCCCTCTGGAGCAGTAATCAAGGAGCCTAAATCCTCACCACAAGCACTGGAGAGGGATGTTCACTTGAAACAACAATGGATACATCCAGTATTTCCAGATGCAGCTATATGCATCAAGCACAATTTCCCTTAAGAGCCCACAGGAACATGCTCAGTCCAGGGTCTGGATTTCTCTATCCATCTCCCTCTAGGTCCCAGTAAATCTCCCCACTGGCACATCTCTAGAGTTGAGACCTCAGCCGAGCATCCAAGCCAAGTTCTCCAGCACCCTCTCTGTGAAACCAGTGCTTCGTGTCCTTGCTACAAACAGCTGACATGCACACACACACACACACACACACACACACACACACACACACACACACACACACACACACACACACACACACACACACTCATTGAGATTTAATTTACACACACTCAGACACACACACACACACACACACACACACACACACACACACACACACCTGAGAAAGGCTGGCATAGATTTACTAGCTATGTCACTTTCTGTTCAGACTAGAAGGTAGGTACCACTAGCAGACACTCCAAAGCCAACTACTGTAAGGCTCTTGAGTGAAATTAATATTAATGTAAATGGTAGTTTAACCAATAAGAAGGCTTTCAGGAGTGGCCAGAGCTGTTACCAAATATATATATATATATATATATATATATATATATATATATGTACGTATATAAGTACTCTCATACATTAAAATATTCTCTAAAAGCCCAGCCACAATGAAAAGTTTAAATATATTTACTAATAAATAAGAAAGCAACATGAAAATACTAAATATATATTTAAAGTAAAGACCAGAGTGTCAATCACAGGAAATATCAAAATAATACAGACAAATATATTCACACAGATACAGAAAAACAGTATTTAACTAATCTCACTATATTTTCTTGATTGATTTAAAGAATTATTATTCCCTGGTCACATACTAAAGGAAGGCAAGATGAAGTGGGTGAGAGATCCTTGTATGACAGGTTCCAAAAACAGATTGCTTTGAGACTTAAGTTTCACTTAGTATTAAAATATCATTTTAGTTATTGATTACAGAATGACATCATATACGTCTGGCCATCTGACTTCTGGTTCCCATGCTACTCTTTGGCTAGATGCTGTCAGGATTTAGCACATATGTCTCAATGATACACACACACACAGAGCCTTGTTAAGATCTGTTGCAACTCCTAGAAATCAGAAAGCAATTTCAAACCTTCACCCTACCAGAGTAGCAATTAATTCACCCCAAAGACAATGCAGAAAGCTTCCTAGTACAGACTTTTTGTCTCTGGCTGCATTGAGAACTGTAAGATAGAATTTTTATGGCCTAAGCCAGGTAATTTAATTTCAAACTATTTTCAAAGTTAGGTGAATTGAGATTAACCTCTTCTCTTCCAGTATCCTCTGTTAAAGCATATACATTTAAACAGTTATAATAATACATGTATATTTCTTTTTCTGTCAAGCAGGGAACAACACTGTTAGTACATTTTTAGCACAAGCAGCTTTACAAATACATTTTTCTACATAAACATCTGTACAAATCAATTTGATATACAAATGACATATAATTCTTTACAAAATTCCAACTAGCTGTGCTGGCGTATGTTACAGATCCACTGCCCTACTTCTCCTGGCATTGCTGGCAATAGCTCACAATGTCACAATCAACTGGGAAACTAACATGACCAGAAACATGCTGGCTCAGAGGTTTTTGGATTTTGTCAATACAAATGCTCTGGAACAGCTAGTCAGCACACCCAAAAGAGGCTCAGATATCCTGAACATAATACTCACTAACATGAGAGAGCAATGCACTACCCTCCATGTGATGTCCTCCTTTGTAAGACTGAACCATAAATCAGTCTTACTTGATGTAATTATAAGACCAGATACCCCATTAAGCTCAAAAATGCTTAAGAATTTGTCAAAAGACAAACTACCTCCTACTAAGTGATGATATAAGAAGTTTTAAAGCCCCCTCAAATGCAGATAACATTCACTCATATGCAGAGGTGTACACCAATACCCTGTATAACCACTGAAGAAGTTGTATAGAATCAGCTGTCCCTGACCAGATTAAAACCAGGTCTTGCTGAAAAAACAAGCCACCCTGGTGGACTCCTAGTATAAACAGGCGATACAACAATAAAAAAAAACTAATGTCCAAGAACAAGAGGGAACTGACTCAGCAGAGGAAAAAATTCCTCTCTAGCTTATGCAAACAAATTAGTGATCCTGTCAAGTCCTCCAAACTAATTATGAAGCAAAAATAGCCTCTCTGACTAAGGATAATCACAAGGCATTCTTTAACTACATCCACAATCTAAAAGGGAATACCCAGCTATACAATGAACTGGTTGTGGATGGCACCACCCATACTCAACTGAAGGTAATAAACAACCTGCTAGCTGACAGATTTGGAACAAACTTCATCCTGTCCTCTCCAGTCATCCCCCAAAGTATACCTGCTACCATTCCTTAGCCTATTATCTCAACAAAGCATGTCATCTTGGCACTCTCCAAGGCCGAAAACATGGCATCAGTGGGACTAGACAACATCCCAGGTTGCCTTTTAAACAACTAAAGACATTACCTAGCAGACCGATTTGGATCCCTGTTTAACTACAGCCTGCTATCTGGCTATGTTCTGGTGGAATGGAGGTCAGCAACAGTAATATTTCTGCACAAAGGGGGACCATCAATTGACCCTGGGAATTATAGGTCCATAGGTTTTACTAGCTTCATTTGCAAGGCCATAGAAATAATCATTATGGACCTTATTAACAAGGACATAGGTAATTTCTAAACTCTGGACCCAACCCAGTTTGGATTTGTTAAAGGTAGATCATTTCTGTTAACCATGGTTGACTTCTCTGAGAAAGTCACCAAGGCCATGGATGAGGGAAAAGACAGTGCATAGCACCTATCTTGATCTAGCCAAGGCATTTGACACACTCCCCCACTCAGCTATTACAGAAAAACTCTCCCAGTGGGAATTAAACCCTACATTACCAGATGGGTAGCCAACTGGCTCACTGACAGTATGCATACTGTCAAAGTGGGTGACTTCAGCTCTAGCAAAAGACCAGTCACCAGTGGTATTCCACTGGGTTCTGTGCTAGGCCCCTTACTGTTTGGAATTTATTTCTCAAAAGTCCAGGCAAACTTGGATGGCCTGTGGCTGACCAAGTTCACTGACGATTTTAAATTGAGAGCAATCATTAAGTTCCTAAATGATGTTAATATACTGCAGACAGCATTACCAGCCAAATGACTGGTGCCAAAGCCACATATTAAAGCTAAATGCAGAAATAATACCTTATTATTCCCTTTGGGAAAGCTGATATCCCTGCTTATTACATTACAGACAGCACCATCCTAAGTGTAGACCGAGTGGATGTGATCTGGGTACTCAGGTTGATAGCAACTTGAACTTTGACCATTTATTTGCAGTAGTGACAAAATCCTTCTATGTGGCACATCTTATAAGTAAAGGCATTACATCTAGGTCTAAGGATGTATAATTTTATTTTACTCGGCCCTCATCAGACCATTAACTGAGTAAAATGTTCCATTTTGCATGTACCCGACCAGACGCCTGCAACAACTGGACAGACCACAGAGGTTTCTCACCAAGAAATTACAGGGTACACCAAACAAATCTTATGTGGAAAGACTGAAAGCTCTGTCACTCTATTCTGTCTCCTACTGGTTGCTAAGGGGTGACCTGTGCCTAGCTTACAGGGCAGTGTCTGACCTGCCTCTGATGGAAATGCTACACATTCGTAGATCAAACTGCATGAGGGTCACTAGCTCCAGACAACATAACCTACCCTTTGACATGAACAGATCACGCTGGAGAGATAGATACATCTCCCAGAGACTGACACTTCTCTGGGATAAATATGGCTAGACTTGTAAGGGTTCTTGGGCCTTTAGCCTAGTAACCTTCTATGAACCTATGAATTAAACATTCAATTTCTCTTGACTGCAAGTATTTGCTGTTTGAAAATGTTCTTTGTAATATATTGGCTATTCTTTATTATGGAATTGATAGTCTCCCAGCTTACCTAAGACTATCAGCCTTCAGAATTTTTTATTATCATTGGTATCTACAGCAAGCAACATCTGGTCCCACTTATTCTGAACATAAATCCTGGTCCCATTTATTCTGAACATAAATTTCCTTTTTTTCTAATTTGGTTCCTATATTTTTCATCCCCTAAAAAAAGTTAAATACATGCATATCTTTACAATGTAACCAACTTCTCAAAAACTTCATAAGCTGTTTTTTTGACTCTGTTATATTTCACACCAAACTATCAGTTTTTAAACTTTTTCAGATGCTTCTAAATCATCATATCCACTGAATACAGTTACATGTAGCCACCATTACAATTATAAAACAGTATGGGCTTCTTCATGATACCTTAACCCATATGAACTTCCCCTAAATTTGTTCCTCTATGGCCAGCATCAGTATTTCTTGGCATTAACGAATTTGAGTTGCCCGGCTGTTACTGTATCAGTCCATTATCTTCTTGCCTTGTATACTGTAGATGTCTTGGCATTCTGAGCAACATACCACACTTCAATGACAGTAACTTAAGGGTTCTGTAAGTCTCCATATTTCTTTTTCTAGATTGTATTTTGTACTTATTTTCTAAGAAATGTATGTATATTCTTAGACACTGACATTAGATGAATCCTCTAATTCTGAAAAGTATCCCAAAAAGATTAACTGTAGCTTAGATATTAAAAGTACAGCTCACTAGACAGTCATTATGTGTTCACATTTTTATTTTAATTTCTCAGTAGAACATTAAAACAGCAGTTTTCAGATGGTGGGAGAATGCTTATGAAAGCGTGGCAACAAATCGCCATGGTGTGGTGCTTATTACTATCACTGTAGTGGTTAAAGCACTGGCCTTACAGACAGCTTTAAAACACAGCCAGTAGATTAGCTCTTAAAGCTAATACGACATAAGGTTCGGATACACTAGATTTTTTAATACCAGTAGGTTCTTTACCTGTTTTTGATCAGACCAATCAATACTTACTGTTAGCATGAGTTACACATATGAAATGAGATACAGGCAGAGATTACTTACAGTGACAAAGCCTCCATTACTTGCAGTGCCTGCAGTGACTGATCCCTTTTTGTCTGAAAGGGAGTCCCTATTTTAATTCTGAGACTCTTAAGTGCCTTGGAATTACAAAAAAGTCTAAAAATATATGAGAACAGTGAAAATTAAGAATTGCTGTTCTTTTTTCAAGTTGTTTTTTGTAGGATGTCAGGCCCCCCTGTGCCACTCAATGAGGGGGGCAAGCCCTCTCTAAAGTTATATATACCAACTATGAGATCACTATACCTCAGAGAAAAGGGAATATTCTGAGAAATGGCAATCTTGAACTTAATACATGTAAGTTTGCATTTTCTATCACTCAGTCACACTGTTCAGGACTCACACTAATGAGTTTCAGAATATCATATGGTCGTCATCTGAAAGACTAGATGTATTTCATACTATGGTTGCAATGATAGGCTTTTGACATAAGGAGAACACAGGAGGGCACATCATTAAACATAGTGAAATCACTGACAACTTCTTACAAGGTGATACAACCACTTTTAATGATGGCCAGACTGACAGATACATTACAATGAGTCAGAGTGTATATAGTAGACACAGTGGAAGATCCATTGTATGACTACAGTGATACATAAATTACATACAACATTATATAAAATATAGTCAGTGACATTTCCATTATTTGCAGTGCCTGCAGTGACTGATCATCTTATATACAGAACTTCCTGTAATAGATGCATTACTTACAGTGACACCTCCGCCATTACTTACTTAACATAACAAATCCATTATGTGCATTATCTGTAGTGACATGCCAAGCATATCTGCTGTCTATAGTAAAATATGTGCTACACACAGTAGCTACAGTGAAAGGTCAAATACGTATAGTGTCTACAGTAACAGTTTCATTACAGGCTATGTTAAAGTGACAAAGAGGTTATGTATCACACTGCAGTAACAGACCCATTACATCTAGTATCAACAATAACAGATTCATTATATACTGATCCTGCAGTAACAAACCAATCAAATACAGTATCAACAATGACAGATCCACTTCATGCAGTACCAGCCATGAAATCCATTAGAGTCAGTGCCTAAAGGGGCATAACCCTTGCATACATAGCATGCATAACATATATGTTACATACTGGGTTCCCAAAGACTAATCATGATATAAAGTGTCTATAGTAATAGATCCATTATATACAGTGTCTACAGGGACACAGCAATTATAGACAATACCTAAAGAAATAGACTCATTATACACTTCAGCTTCAGTGGCAGATCTGTCTTCAGTATCAGATCCATTTTGTACAGTACCTACAGTGACATATATATTACGTATTGTTCCTGTCCAACCAGTCCATGGCATTTAGTACCTTCAGTAAAAGATGCATTACTTACAGTGCCTATAGGCACAGAGAATTATATACACACCCTGCAGTAACAAATACATTATATATTGTGCCAGTAAAGACTAATCCATAATATTTGGTGCCTACAGTAGCACGTCGATTACATTCAGCGGCTCCAGTTTCTGAGTTATTGCATACAGTGGTTATCCATGATATATGGAACCAGGTCTATATTACATTATCGAAGTTTCAACACTTCGAATCTGATATGGTCGACACCATATAATCGAAGTCTTGAAACATTGAAAATGTAATAAAACATAACAACCTACAAAAACAAACCATTTAAAAGCTCTAAGCAGGAGGGCAAGCCCCCCTTCACCCCCCACATGGGGGACTGCGCCCCCACACCCCCCACTACTTAAATATGCCAACTTCAAGATCACACTACAGTGCAGAAAAGGGAAATCTTCCCTTTCTGTGCTGTACGGAGATCTCAGTTAAAAGATTTGAAGTTTCAAGACTTCGATCATATGGTGTCGACCATAGACCTTATGGAACCTACAGAGATAGATAACGCAGAGTAGTTTTCACCACTTATTGATATGTTATTATCTTTACAGGCATTTTCTATAAGTTAAAGAATCAGTACATATAGTGGCTACAGGGTCAGAGTCCTTATTTGTAGTTTATGCATTATAAGACCCATTCTTCATGATGCCTGCAGTAATCCACACAAAACACATGGTACACAGAGAGGCAGATACATTACATGTGATTGCCATTTCTTGTAAATATAGATTAGAGATATGGCTTTACTCTGTGGGCAATGTTAGATAATTTCTCTTTCAATACACACCTAACATTACAGAAATGAAGCAGCATGGAATTCTTTTCTAGCAACTTGTTATTTTAATTATGGCCGAGAGCTATACAAGATTTAATAACTGTAACAAATAATACCTGATTGGCTGTGTTGGATCTGATCTTGACATCTTCTGCTCAATTGGAATTTGTTCCCACTTGAAATGCAGACTCCAGTCAAATCCTAAATTAAAACAAGTAGAAGATAACAATATATATGCCAGACATATTCTTGAGGACTTGGAAAATACACAGAGATATCATTACTTTGTAGTTTATACATACATGTCAACATTAATCCATTCTAAATCAGTTTTTCGGAATGTCTTATTTATCTTAATTTAAATAATGTGTCAGTTGCAAAAGTTGGAAGCTTCAAGAAAATTTGAAAAACACAATAATATCAGGGAACCTGAGATACCAGCTGTGAAGAACAGTTAAGGATCTTTAGATACTTACTACTTCAAGCTAACTTTTGTGCGCAAGCAAGCAACATGTTAGCTTAACATTTGACAGCCTGCTCAGTTGCACATAGAAGTGTACATGGAGACTAGTACTCCGTTTATTTTTTTCTCATTTTATGGACTGCTATCTACTGTTACCTTCACTGACAGAGAATACCAGAATTACTGTTTATTTCAGTTGATGACAAGCAGGAATGTTAATGCTGCATTCTACAACCACATCAAAATGATCTTGGAAAATCAGTTTGCTTTGAATGGGCAATTGTCATCCACCCTTACACACACACACACACACACACACACACACACACACACACACACACACACACACACACACACATACATTATGAGTGACAGCAGCATGTGACCAATCTGTCAGAGTGTCCCAGTTGTGCACCATACTGTCTCTTTCAGCATCTATTGTCTTCTGACACTATGCTGCCTCCATCAAGACAGTTTTTACAGATATGCAGCACTACCAAATAGAAGAAGCATTGGCACAGAGAAGTTTTGATGCCATCACAATGTACTACAGTTTGAAGAGATGACAGAGTCACATTAAACAAAGCTCCTACGTTGCTAAATTTTCCTTTCTAAAATAGTATTAGCATTTCACTAAGCAAAACAGATGTTATGCTTTGGTATCATCTGTGCATAGAATATAACAGACACAAGCAAAATGAATGAAATTGTTTGCAGATAGTATTCAGAGATTTAAATGTAGATTCATACTGAATACTGCATTCAGCACCAGTGTCTAACTTAAATGTTATAGGCATGCATGTGATCATTGGATTTTCTGTACAGCCATTATATTTGCTATGGACAGTGGCTTGAACTGTATTTAGATTATCACCTTTGTAGTTTCCATTAGTCCTACCACTGTTTTGTGTATACACATAATTCACTGTATTCAATTCCATAGTGCCATTACACATCTCCTTTCTTCTTCCTATTTACCACTATTCTATTTATCTCATAGTGCAATATTTTATTTTGCTTTTAACAGAGTTTTACATGACAACAAATTCCATGAAAACTACAAACTCTATTGAAAGCTATGTAGCATGCTTTCTAATGTAAGAAACCACAATACTTGCATTTGCTGTAGTGTCTGACTGCTTGTCTTGCTAGGTACCTGTTTGACTACTATGCAGTCACCATCACTGTCACACTAATTGTATTATTTTGGAATATTTAAACCTCATCCTGTTCTACCTCTCAGTCACAGCATTTGTTTTTCTTACATTCAGCTGTTATGGTATACATTTATGTTGCATATTTTAGTAATTCACTAGCTCTGAATGCATATGTGGCTTTTTAGTTTCAGATCTTCACTTAACAGTCTGCCTCAGACATGTTCATTTTGATTCTACACACAATTCTACTTCTCTTGCCAGAACTAACAGTCTTGTGCTCTGTATTTAAGAACAACCACATATTCCTGTATCAGTTCTTTGACATTTGAGTTCTAACAAAGAATAAATGCCTGATATTTGATAAATTCTTCTTTGGCTCACATTATGTCTAATGTTTAAGTAGAAAACTCTTTATTCCTTTTGTCTCTAGAAAGTTAAATATTTTAAATACTTCGATTTCCCTCCACCCAGTGACAAGAAGGTACATGGCTTATCCCATCTGCTGAGATTTGTGAGCAAGTCCACTTACACTGAAAACATTGAATTTACATCTTACAGTTTTCCTAGGGATTTATTTATAGATTTAAAGCTGTTGGTGGTTGAAGAGAAGTAGTCTCAAACAAATACTGAACACAGTGGTGTTCAGAACACTCAGGTGGTCCAGTGTCACAAAACAAACATATTTACAAAGTCAAGCATTTAATTGTAAATATGAAAATGAAGTTGCTTTTGTGGAACACATTGAAAAATTGCGAAAAATAAACATTCTGCTTTTTGAATGTACATGCATGTAAGAAAGAGCAATCAGGCAGTTCACAATGGATCAATACAAAATATAGCATCTGTGTCAAAATATGTCAAAAACAAGTTCATTCTGATACCATGTTGTATGTATAATTATTACAGATGTGGCGGCACACTTGGGAATGCAAGCATGATTGTATGTCTTAAGACTGTGATCCATGTTGGCCAATTGATAAAGGTAAAAAAAAAAGTAATAAAAGTCCATAATGCCAATCTGGGCATATAATACCCACTTTGCATTGCTATAAGCAACTGGCATACCCAGTCCGAATACCTCAAAGTAATAAATATTCATTTTTATCATCTCCCTTCTGGCAGAACTTAACTTGTGATATTGCAATGAGGCAAAAAATTAGGCAGTTGGAGGAGATGAGAAGGATAACCAAGACTCGTTAATGCTGTAAAACTCCCTTTCCACACTAATCCCTTTTCTAACTCACATTACTATTTCAAGAAGTGGAGATGAATCTTCAACTGATAAAATCAACTTGGGAAGAAATCAAGGCAGAAATCATAGCATTGTGCTAAAAATTCCAAGTATAATGTCAGGACCTCATGGAGCAGGTAAGTACGCTGCCCAGCAACTGGACGGAACTTACTGACTAGCATAAAAAGAGCTGAAAGTTGATGACATGAAGAACAGATCTCATAGAAATAATCTATGATTAATTGGGCTGTCTGATGGTATAGAACGGGATGATTAAGTGGCCCTTATCTGGAATGAATTATCAGTTCTCCTGAAGAGGGAGAACCCTCTGATTATTGAAAGAGCACACTATAGCAATACAGAATCATCAACCAATTTCCAAAGACATTTCATTTTGTGACGTTTGAACTACAAGGACAGGGAGGAGGTTCTATGTACAGCTAGAGAGCTTGGAGATAAATCCCACATCAGAGCGGAGATAGTCTGGTTCTTGCCAGACTATTGCACATCATTATTAAATAAATAGAAAGCCTTCACCCTGGCTGTAAAGCACTTTAAATATTTAGGGTGTTCAGTACAACTCTACTTTACTTCACTCCTGTCTGTCCAGAAATGGTCTCTTGCTATGTCCTTTTCCTATCCCTCAGAAGTAGAGCCATATCTAGAGAAGGGAAAGTGAGGCCAGTATAACAACACTCTTGCACCTAGTACCAGATTAGATGGGAAGTGGGAATTGATTCAGTGACTGGTGGCAGGATGGAAATACTCTACTAAGAAGAAGAAGAGTAAGAGCCCAACCATCACACAAACTGGGAGTGCATTTGATTAAACCTCTGCCATGTCTTCCAGCTGTCAACCTCAGTTTATGATTGAGCAACTTAAATTCTTGCTGCTGGCAGAGATATCTGAAGATGAGCAGGGAACTACTATGGAATTCATTGGGCCAGATCCCACAATACCCCAGACACCCCAAAACAACCTCACACCAATTAATGGCACAGTCTTCAACTAGTGAAGCATAGCCTGTTGCTAGCTAAAGGAAGTGACTGAAAGAAATGCTGAGATGGTTTGCATTCTGACTTTAAAATTTTATTTTGGGCTCTGTGTTATGCTTATAGAGGTATTTGGCAGGTCTCTTAACCTTTGTGTGTCTATGTCTTTTTATTTCTTTTTAATCTCTGGGAAGACATACTTAATGCTGTGTAATTCTCCTGTAATCTATCAAATAAAACTGAAGTCTTGGAAACATGCTGTACAGCTGATTTACAGGCAGACAGAAGCCCTGGCCTTAATGGAGTGGTACATTTAAAACCTATATTGAAAAACAGGAAGCTCGGGAGATGACTTGATTGGATTAGTAACAATATATAAAAAAGGAGGTGCTTTAGTGTGAACAGGATCTGATGAAGGCATAGCCAAAAGCACTCATCCTGTTTGTGAGGAATCACATCCTGTTTTTTGAAGGATTTTATCTGTTCATTATTAAATTGTGCTGGTTTTATTTTGATTTTATCGGCTGAACACACATTCTACTCTCTTTGTGGTGATATTGCAGTGCTTGTGTTTAATCTTCAGTCATTGTTTTACCACTGCAGTCTTCAATGCTTGGTGTTTTTTACTTGTTTGTTTAACTACTAAAGAAGGGAAATGGCTTTTGCATATGTTAACCACTATGCCGTGGTGGTGCAGCAGTTAGCATTGTCGCCTCACAGCAAGAGGTTCTCCCGTTCGATTCTCGGCTGGAGCGCCTTCTGTGTGGAGTCTGCATGTCCTCCCCATGGTCGAGTGATGTAACAGACATGCAGGTAGGTGTGTGAATGGGTGGGCCTTCTTTGAAGGCTGGGCGTCGGACTGGCAACTCGGCACCGTAAAAATCCACTGCCAATCAATAGAGGACCGGAGTTCCTCTGTGGCGACCCCTAACTGGGAAAAGCTGAAAGACATTACTATATGTTAACCACTATGTCAGCCATTATATTTTGACATTGGAAATCAATGATGGGTGACATCAATACAGATTTACATTGTTACTGTAACTGCTTATACCGTGCATTACAAAAGGACTCTCATTATGTGCTAAGTAATAAATACAGGTATATTTACTTATATGTATAGACTGTGTTAACTTAATCAGCCACAGTGGTATGGCAGTAGCGTTGTTACCTCACAGCAAGAGGTACTCCCGTTCGATTCTCGGCGTGGCTTGGGGTTGCCTTCTGTGTGGAGTCTGCATGTCCTCTCCACGGCTGGGTAGCGTTCGAAAGACATGCGTGCATAAATGAGCGTGCCTTCATTGAAGGTTGGGCATCGAGCTGGCACCTTGGCGTTTTGTAAAAATCTACTGCCAATCATTAGCGGACCGGAGTTCCACTGTGGTGACCCCTTACCGGGAAAAAGCCGAAAAGACAAACATAGTCTGCGTTAACTTAAATTGTATTTGTAGTAGTAGGTCTTTGCTGAGAAACTTTGAGATTTAAAATATCACTTCAGTTAAGTCTTTACTTTATCTGTTGACTATGTTTAGAAATTTTAACATTGTTGTGGTTGTGTTAGCTGAAATTCAGTAAAGTTCTTGTGATGTTAAAAAATACTATAGTTGTAAAGGATGTCTTACTCAAAGTGGCATTGACACAGAGAGTTTCTTACACTATCACAATTTGCCACAGTCTGAATAGATGACAATCACATGACAAGCAACTTGTATCCATGTTAAAATGTCTTAATGTGGTAATGTAGTATACTCCAATTACTATACTTTGACATGCTTCTGTACAAGACACTATTCTGCCCAACTACACATCCTGTATCGCTGCTTGCTGCACACATCCACTTTTCAGTTATGGAGCGATCTGTTTTTTAGTATCAGGAGGCAACATAAGGACTGTCTCTTCAATATCCCAAATGAAGGTTCATTATAATGTAAAAAAAAAGAAGGATCCAGCTACCAATTGTGTTTTTCAAGGCAACACTCATAACTAGCTTTCAATACTGATCCTGGGCATACCTAGTCCTTTACAATCCAGTTATGCCAGGTACTTTATCACTCAGTATCCAGCCTCTGAATAGAAAATCAGATACTTGCTCGCTACCAAAAGTGAACCACAAACCTCATAGTTCCACTCAGACGGATATTAAATGCCAGAAGGAACAAGACTGCAAAAGAAAAAAGGTGTGCATGCCATCGAGACACACTATTCGACCAAATGAGAGGTTTGTCCCTTTTTTAAGTATATTACTTTCCTAATAGTAGAAAATAAAATGAAATCACTACTATCTCTTTAAATGTGGGTAATTTATCCTAAATAGATTGACTATATATGGAATTGAAGTCCCCAGGTTTTTTACAATCTGAAGATTATTTGAAAGTGCTAATCGTATGTGAAGGGACGTTCATTTTTATTCTTCCTATTTTGTTGTTTTTTAATTGCTTCATTAAAGACAATGAACAAGAATTTTAGACCTTGGTGGTGAATCTAAACCTTTATTCATACTAAGGTTAAGTTGTTAGTCTGTGGGCATTTGCCAGAGCATATTCATCTAATGTCCCATAC
>NC_056737.1:259697436-259762436 GCF_019279795.1 Protopterus annectens
ACCCATTACGGCAAAGGTAAGTCCCGGGGAGTTTAGCAGAAAGGTAGAGTTGGTAGAGTGTACACATGTGTGTATGTGTGGGATTGCATATGGGAATATGTGGGAAGTCATAATTGGGGGGTTAGTTAGTAGATAGACTAGGTCTTTGTGCAAGTTTGTGTGTGTGTGTGTGTGTGTGTGTGTGTGTGTGTGTGTATGTATATATATATATATATATATATATATATATATATATATATATATATATATATATATATATATATATATATAGTATTTTCATGGGATTTATCATATTCTGTGTTATTTGAAGTTACAAACACAAAGCTAGGGCAACAAATTTGTTAGGAACACTGGAATCTGTTACATGTGGGGGTGGTTACTATTCTATTCTTGCTTTTTCAGGTTGCTTTCACAATATACATTCAGCTAATTACTCATCATCTTATCCTGACCTGCCTCAGAACAGCTGTCACTTTTATGTATATTTGAACAGAGAGAGAAAAAAAACACGCCAGCAGCACCCTAAGAACTAAATTTCTTGAATTTTAAAAAGCAAATAGTCATTATGTCGTTCATTGTCCCTTCATGACCTCTTCTTAAGGCAGAACACTTTGTTTTAGAAAGACAGTTAATATGTATGCATTTTCCCAATGGGCAATATAGAAAGCAGTACTAGAGCTGCCTGTTGAGTAACTGGACTAAATATTCTGGGCATCACCTGTTTCTGTCTAGGCATCAGAGTTCAGGCAAAGTGTTACCTGCTTGATATAGCCAGTTAATGTTTGGGCTATGAAATCCGAGATAGGTGATGAGTCAAAGAACAGCAATAGTGAAAAATAAAGACCTCTCCTTATTTCATGCTGTCACCACCTCCCATTACCAGCCCAAGACCACAGTATCATTCAAATCAAGTGCTGCTTGACTTCTCAACATGTCACTGGCTAACATGAGTGAGATTGCTATTTTAATTATTAGTCCATTACAGGGAACAGAGAGCCTAAGTCAGAAAGGTTACTATGAGATGTGCATAAGTTGTACACTTTGTGGTAACCATTTGTGATTCAGAGACAGCGCTATCACTGTGCTACAACACAAAGATGTACCTCACCATAGAGGACTATCTCTGTGGCCATGCTAAATATTAATGTGGCATGTCAGGGAAGAGGCATATGCTGATTAGCTATATGCTCTTCTGAATAACTGCCTAGGAAGAGCAAATCTCTAATTAGCATGTGCTCTTCCATGGAACTGCTTGTGTTGAGGCATTTACAGAAATGGTCTGCTGTGTAAATTAACATTTCAATTGTGTTAATGAACATGGCTAAAAGCTTGTGCTCACCCATTATGGCAAAGGTAAGTCCCGGGGAGTTTAGCAGAAAGTTAGAGTTGGGAGAGTGTGCACATGTGTGTATGTGTGGGATTGCATATGGGAATATGTGGGAAGTCATAATTGGGGGGTTAGTTAGTAGATAGACTAGGTCTTTGTGCAAGTTTGTGTGTGTGTGAGTGTGTGTGTGTGTGTGCGTGTGTGTGTGTGTGTGTGTGTGTGTGTGTGTGTGTATGTATGAATAAATAAGTGAGTTTGTATGTGAATGAGATTGTGTGTGGGAGGTGAGTATGTGCATGAATGTGTGAATGTGTGTATGTGTGGGGGGATTGGGGAGCTGTCATACCTTAATGACCCCTAGACTAATGAGCAAATCTTGCAACATTGGGTCATGGCTGGGGGAGACACTAGCCACAATAATGACAGAGGTAGGGAACCCACTTGACACTGGATATAATGTGTTTTAAAGGAACTTAATAAAACAAACAAAAAAGAAAGACAACTTGGATTGGGCGGGACTACCAGAAATGTGGGACAACTCTTTCATCTCATGCCTTAATGACACTTAAACACAATGCAGATTGAGGGAACACCAGCCATCAAGGAGAATTATTTGCTATCATTGACTTTACTGCACTTAAGATAGGGGGAACACTAGCCACCAGGGATAATATGTAGCATGCCTTAAAGGCACTTAAGAAAAAAATGTTTTGTAGCATGAAAGAGACGTGGGGGTAGGGGACTTGATATGAGGAATAGTCTTTATAGTGTGCTGTAAAAGCAATAAAAGAGATTTAAACCCTGCAACCTCACACCTCAGACCAAGGATTTCAACCGTCTCTCACCACTATATGCCAAAGATACATGAAAATAGAACTTGTGTTTTCAAAAAAAAAAAGTAAAGTTGGGTGAGGTTTAAACCCTTGTACCCTTTACACAGAAAGCAGGAACATTAACCCACTATGATAACTAGCGCATTAGCGTACTCATTTTTTTGTTACATAATAATAAGTCTAAAGTTCTAATGTCTGTTATGATCCAAAGCTTGCAACAGTATGTGAGTCATGAGGGACAGTGGAAGGATGCTACAGTACAAAGCTAGGAGGAACACTGGATAACACTGGGGATATTATGTAAACTATTACCAAGACTTATTTAAAAAGTTTATGGAGCAATAGCTCTAGCATCATTATGCCAGCCACAAACTAACAAGCCTGCAAATGGAATCTTTGCCAGTATTGAGTGACTGTAAGACTGTAAGAAAGTGTTTTATTGCTTTATGACTTTCTAGCAGCTACACAGTTCTGAGCAAACATCTGAGAGATATGTATTTTTAGCACAGAACTGTTAACATTCTGTTAAGTTTTTGTTTAAACTGGGAACTGAAGTCAGGTGACAAAAAGTGATGTCACCCAGGCTAACCCAGCAGTCTTCTTCTTTTTCTTTCAGCTGTTCCCATTAGGGGTCACCACAGTGGATCATCTGTTTCCATTTCTTCCTTTCCCCTGCATATTGCTCTGTCACACCAAACACCTTCATGTCCTCTCTCGCCACATCCATAAACCTTATCGTAGGCCTTCCTCTTTTCCTCTTACCTGGCAGCTTCATCCTTAACATCCTTTTTCCAATACACTCAACATCCCTCCTCAGCACATGTCCAAACCAATGCAATCTCACCACTTTGGCTTTGTCTCCAAACCGTCCAACTTGGGCTGACAATATACTTATTCCTAATCCTGTCTACCTCATCACACCCAGTGCAAATCTTGACATCTTTAACTCTGCCACATCCAGCTCTGTCTCCTGCCTTTTTGTCAATGCCACTGTCTCCAACCCATATAACATAGCTGGTCTCACTACCCTCTTAGAGACCTTCCTTTTCACTCTTACTGGTACTCGTTTGTCACAAATCACTCTTGACACTCTTCTCCACCCACTCCACCTTGCCTGTACTCTCTTCTTCACTTCTCTTCCACACTCGCCATTACTCTGAACTATTGATATAGTATTTAAACTCATCAACCTTTGCCAACTCTACTCCCTGCATCCTCACCATTCCTCTATCCTTCCTGTCATTCACACACATATATTCTGTCTTAGTCCTACTGACCTTCATTCCTCTCCTCTCTAGAGCATATTCCACCTCTCCATCTCATCCTGTTCCCTACTCTCACTACATATCACAATGTCATCTGCAAACATCATAGTCCACAGAGACTCCTGTCTGATCTCATCTGTCAACCTTTCCATCACCACTGCAAATAAGAAAAGGGCTCAGAACTGATCCTTGATGTAATCCCACCTCCACCTTAAATGCATCTGTCACTCTCACTGCAGATCTCACTGCTGTCACACTACCCTTGTACATATCCTGTACCACTCTTATATACTTCTCTGCCACTCCCGACTTCCTCATACAATACCACAACTCCTCTCTAGGTACCCTGTCATATGATTTCCTCTAAGTCCAGAAAGACACAGTGCAACTCCTTCTGACCTTCTCTGTACTTCTCCATCAACACTCTCAGAGCAAACATCTAACTAACCCAGCAGTAAAATATGATATTGATTTACGAACTCTCTCAGAGAGAGACTGTGCATTTTGCATTTTGTCTTGGATCTAGCAAGAACATCCACTTATCATCTTCATGTGCATTTGCCTGTGTGTACATAAGATTTAGGGCATAGTATTTCTTTTAGATATAGATAGGAATATAGTAAATATTAGTTTAGATGTTTTCTGTATTTATTTGAGACTGTTCTGCAATGTTGTTTTAAAATATTTCCTGTGATTTTGAACTCTGAAGTAACTGTGTTTGTGTACTGAGAATTGTCTTGTTCTTTTATTTATTATTAAATGTATTTAAACCTATCTTTGTGGCTTATATTTGTGAGACATATTTAAACTCTTAGAGTACTTGCATATGTATTTGGTGACACTGCACAGGCAACTTCTAAATAGCCTTGCAAGTCTTGGTCAAAACTACCATTTAGATTTATAGTAACATTATACAGTAAGATTGGACACCCTTTTGCTAAGGGCCTTAAAGTAGCTGGTAAAGAGCTGGCTGGTGGCAGTGATAACTACCTTATAGTGTGGGCAAAGGAGGGCATAGCTAGTAAACCTGTGCCAGCCTTTCCCAGGTGTGCGTGCTTGTGTTTTATATCAACCAAATTTCAAAGTGTGTGTGTCAGCTACTTGGGCAAGGACACAACGCACTGGTTGGACAGAGAGGGTGCTGGAGGTTTTGGTTTGGCCACTCAGCTGAGATCTCAACCCTATAGCTGTGCCAGTGGGAAGTCTTATTGGGGAGCTGGAGAAAGAGGGAGAAACCAGCCCCAGACTAACTGTGATCTCTGTGTGCTGTTAAAGGAAATTGCACTTTGCTGTATGTCATCCTCCCAGTGTGTATGTCCCTCACTGTTGCCAGTGATGAGGATTGAGGGCCCTTGATTCCTGGGCCAGTGCAGGGGCATCACACATACCTACAGACCCACCATATTATTTTACTGGTGTTATAACTTCCTTATGAATTGGGATTAAAACAACCCTATCCCTGCTCACAATTGTTCTCAATACATTTCTTAATTCATTATAACACCCTCTAATAGTGTCTACTATGGGTGACTCAATATGTAAATTAATATCACACTTTATTCCAAGTCCTTAATACTATCCACCACCTTAAGCAAAAATGTTATTCATAGCACAAGGCTAATGTGTTATTCTGGCTGTAGTGTATAAGACGTCTTTTTTCAGTTCAACTCTATATTACTAGAATGTGTTTTAAATGTGTGTGTATCTGTGTGGGAGAGTAAATGGGAGGGGTGCCTGTGCCAACATGATACATAGGCCACCAATGTTAATTACCACAGGAAAGTGCTGATTAGCACTTGTGGTAGTTAAAGGCAATTCAGACACATGCAGATTAGCTGATAATGAGGTATTTCCTCATTGCAGCTAATGTGTCTTTGAATCACAAAAGTTTGTATTTTATGGGTCTATTTCTGAATCCTTGGCATTGTATGTATGTGGCTAATCTCCCTCTTTCTCTTTTGTTTCTCTTTCTTTCTCTTCTCCATGGCCATGCTGTGACTGCACCTCTATGAATGGATGAATGTTTGACACTACACATAGCCGTTTCACAGTGACCCAGCTGGCAACAAACTGCAGCAAATGGAAGAGGGTTGTGTGTTTGGCACATCATTATCCATTACTGCCAGTTCACACTTTATGTTTGAAGGAGGGATATAACCCCTAACATATGAGTGCTTGGCTTTCAATATGTTTTTGTTCAGTAACAGTATCCATTGTGTTGACAAATAATTAACCAGCAACTGTAGTTTCAACAATTTACCTTTCAATCTAGTAATGTATAATGGCCCATAACTAGCAAAGTGTCTACTAATAAGGAGAGTGGAATCTTATTCATTTATGTGTTTATTTACTTATGTACTTACTTATTTCTTCCTTCATTAAACCGTTATGAACAGGGTAAGACCCGTCATAAACACATGTATATTTTCAGTAGTGTATTATCTGCTTTGGAGTGGTAAAGCAATTTACTTCAACATTAAATATAAACTGAATAGCTCTCTGCAAGTATAGTTTATAGGAACCAAAGCCAGATTTGCAGGATTAAGGAAAGTTGTAACTGAACACTTAGGAAAAATGTAGTAAATAGAGAAAACGACCACCACTGCTGAGTTAAAAACAGATTTAATTGTACAAATCGCTGGAATGATTGCTTTCATGCCACAAGGCACTTCTTCAGATAATGAATGCATCAATAAAACAATTATAATATCGATACATTCTTAACAAGCACAATTAATGAAACAAATCATGTGACTTAAAGACCGTCTTTAAAGAAACAGTATAATTCAGGTCAGGACACTTATGTGCTGTTGAGAAAAAGTTATGTTGTTTAGTAGATATAGTGAATACTGTTTTGAAGGACATGAAACATTTTATGTCCAATTTATTTAATTGGTATAAGACACATACTGATATAAAAAATATTTATTTTGTGACGTTGGACATTTTTTATTTTTACAGTCATATCTAATGATATAGGCATTGAGAATGTTAGGATGTATTTATCTGAATAAATTACTTTATCCAATGGGAAAATCAATTTAATATGTACTTTACTTGAATTAATTTTGGAGAATAATGCCTTTTTGTTTAAAGATGAGTTTTATTTGCAATGGACAGGAGTTGCTATGTGCACTGTATGTGCCAGTAGCTATGCAAACATGGTTTTACCATACTAGGAGTTAAAACAAGTCTTGAATGACAACTCATTTGCTTAATGTATTTGTCATTATAGGTGCTTTGTGGATGATATTTTTTTGATATGGACAGGAACACAACAAGGTTTATATGATTTTATTGAATTTTTACATAGTACAATGTCTTTCCTATGATTTACCTGTAAGTGTTCTTATACTTCCATTGAGTTTCTGGATGTAACGTGTGATAGAAATGTGATGGTTTAAATGGGCACTACTATGTTTAGAAAATCATAAAAGAAAACTAATGTTCTGCATAACTTGAGTATGTACCTCAGACATGTTTATAGAAATGTGCTGAAAGGTCAGTTTTTAAGAGCAGTTTGAATAATGATGATACCACACTAAGCAAAGTGGTTAGAGATATGGCAGTTGATATTTTGAATTGAGATTATTCACCCAGTGAGAATGAAAATACTATTACTGAAGTACTTTCTTTAAGGGGTACAAGGGCTAAACTTTTTTTCTCTGATTGTGATACTAGCAATAGAGATAGAGATTCTCCTTTGTTGCATGAATGTAAAGATACTAGAGTTACTTTAACTTATTCAAGTAATATTAATGTATTATGTGACATTATTAAGAAAAATTGGCCAATCTTGATGGCAGATGAATCCCTTAAGAAAGTTTTAGGTACAACCCCAAAATTTTCATTCAAGAACAATAAGTCAAAATGACAGCTTTGTTATAGACAGCACTCAACTATCAGTAATAGAATTTCAAAGCATTTTGGGACGTTCCTTTGCCATTTCTGCAATGCTTGTAAATTGTTCCCTTGCCAATCGTGCAGTGCTTGTAAATTCATATGGTCTACGGTTTAATTTATACATCCAGTTTCTGGACAAACTACAGAAATGAGTTTTTATGCTGATTGTAAAAGTAGCAATTTAGTTTATCTAGCACAATCTTCTGCATGCTGTAGTTTTTATGTAGGTAAGATGAATCGTACTGTTAAAGAAGGAATTTTAGAACTTATTTATGATGCCAAGAAACTGAAATTGTCTAATGCCTTGGCAAAACTTATTAATAAATTTGGTCAAACACACTGTTTTAAGTTTGTTGTGTTGGAATTAGTACCTTTAAATTTGAGACGGGTTATTTAGTTAATAAAAGTGAGTGCATTGAATTAAAATGGATTTTATGTTTGCAAGCAGATAGGATTCCTGGCCTGAATGATACTGTTTCCTTAAAGCCCGTCTTGAATCACATGATTTGTTTAGTTAATTGTGTTTGTTAGGCATACATAAATACTATGATTGCTTTATTGATGTATTTATGGTCTGAAGAAGCTCCTTGTCGACTGTACGATTAAATTTGTTTTTAATTCAGCCGTGGTGCTCGTTTTCTCTGTTTACTACAATTATATTCATAGCTCTCAACCTTCCATCTCCAAAATGAGGAACACTAGCCCTCATAATGTGGAACAAATGGGCAAAATGTGGAACACATACTAATGGCTTACTAACAACTTCAACTAGGAAGGTCATAGGATGGTTAAAATATGCTCGTTTTACTTATAAAGAAGATTGTTTAATGAATTAATATGATTCATTTCTATTTACAATGGATTTCACTTAAAACATTCCTAACACTGAATGTGTGACAGAGTCTTTCAATATGGAACTTTGAGGAACTTTGAGGAACGTGAACTTTTTAAGACCCCAAATGAGGTACGTTCCTCATAATGAAGTACACTTGAGAGGTATGGTTATATTGCTTGTGAAAAGTTGACCTTTATCCACTGGATCTACTTCTCTTTTGTTGCTGTTGGTAAAAATATCAAGTTTCCTGGCAGAAATCACTGATTTACAGTTAATGTAAATTAAAGATACACTTAATGTGAAGTGTCCCCTTTTCTCTTCACCAGTCAGTAAACTAATGCAAATCATTTTCACATTTTCTGCTTTAGTGGGCCCTTCCTGCTTCCTGATTCCCTTCATACTGAATAAAAGAAGTCCATGAAATCTAGTTACAACTTCTCCCCAACACCCATTGAAAGTGAACATACATGGCAGTTTCTCTTTTTGTTTCTGAGGCAGGCCCAGTCCCATTTCTTACTGAAGACATTCTTCCTTTCCTGAATGTCCAGTGATTTAAGTGGTTTTCCTGAAGCCTCTTTCATCTCATGCTTCTTTGTCATATTAGCAGTGCCCCAGCATGCAGCTGCTTATAATCTTGACAACAGATCAATAAACAGCAAAGAGTCCCTTACAAATGACAAATCTTTCAGTGATCTCATGCTTGGAAATGATTTATCTGATGAAGTCTCAGAGTTTGATGTACAGACTCCAAATACATGAGTATCTTCTCAGTGGGCATCAGCCGCTTCATACTACCCAGTTATTAGTCTTGGGACACATTACAGCCACAGCAAGGCCTCCTGCCTGCTTCCAGAACTAGAACACTACAAAGAACTATAGAAGACTACATGGTGCACTCATGTATAGAAAAACATTTTCCTTTTCTTACTCTGTGTAATAGTTTTCTGATTTAAATAACTGAATGGCCTTTTCAGTGCTTGCAAGAGATAAGTAAAGAATGATCTGTACCCTGCTGCATATGTAAAAGTTACTTGCCACCTTTTAATTTTGCATACATTTACTAGTGACCTCCTGCTATGAAAGAGCTGTTGAGTGGGCATGTAAGCATCTGTCATTCACCTACACATACTCTCACACACACACACACACACACACACACACACACACACACACACACACACACACACACACACACACACACACACACACACACACACACACACACACACACACACACACACACACCTGCGTGCACGCGTACACACACACACACACACACACACACACACACACACACACACACACACACACACACACACACACATACACACACACACATACACACACACACACACACACACACTTGATTCTCTAAATAACACCCCTACTAGGAACACACACACACACACACACACACACACACACACACACACACACACACACACACACACACACTTGATTCTCTAAATAATGCCACTACTGGGACCACACACATACAGACACACACACACACACACACACACACACACACACACACACACACACACACACACACACACACACACACACACACACACACACACACACACACACACACACACACACACACACACACACACACACACACACACACACACACACACACATTGATGCAACTTCATTCACTTCCACACATGCATACACATACTAACACTGATAACACCATGCCCACCCTCACGTCTTCACTGAACTTTGCTAAACATAACTGCATTGCACTTTCATCCATTGAAGTCAATGGGTGACTGCAGTCTTTTGACAGTGTTAAATTTTGTCCTCCACCTGTAGTAATTTGACTCTTAATTCAGAAGCCATAGGCATTTCCAGCCGAGAGCACATGTAGCATTATCCACTCCCATAGAGTGCTTCATTACCATGCAGCTCAGCCAGTGGGATCACCCTCCATGCTGATGTTCCTATTAATGGGAATCCCCAGCAGTAGGGCAGTCTATGAATCAGAAAGGGTTGCTGTGAGGAGGAAGCTGGTGGTGGTAAGGCTTTCTGCTCATGGCAATCCTTTCCAAATCTCAGGACATATGATCTATAATGTTGATTGTTTATGCTATTTTATATGATATGAATATGTTTTAAATGTAATACTACAATTTTATGAAACATTTAGAGCAAAGTCAGAAAATAATGTTTCTCTGAAAAAAATCAAAACATTTGTCATTTACATTTTTTTATAACAGTCAAATTCCCAAATCAGGACTGTTCCACAAAAAAAAAAAAAGCCGGTAATCATAGTAATCAAATATATGAAATATAATATATAAATAGTATATAATATATTATATTATATAATATAATATAATATATATATATATATAAATATATATATATATATATATATATATATATATATTTATATATATATTATAATATAGATATAGATCATATATGGTATATAATATATAGAGGAATGGTAATTGTTATGCTGTCTGCCCTCTGCATTATGGAAGTAAGGGTGAAAACAGGAGGAGCATGTGATTATCTGTTATTGGAATGAATGACTAAGACATTAGTACTTGGATTTCTAGACATCTTGGGACAAGAACTTTATTCCTTTATCCATTGATACTTGTATTTTTAAAATATATTCTCTCCCATCAAGATATTCTCCACAGTTGAAGTGAACAAAACCATACCTCTCAACTTCTTTGCTCAGGAACTGTGGACAAAGATGAAGATAATGGGGAGATAAAGGCCCCAAGTCATGAACAATTTTTAAATATAACTCTAATTCACTTAAAAGGTTAATAGATTAACAGTTATTGCATCAAAAAGTATTTTCTGAACAATACGTATGAAACTCTAATGTCTGGCATTATGACTTACTGTAATCCTCAGTAATGTACCAGAAACCTCAAATATTTTGTGAGGGATGGGGCAACACCATGAGGCATAATCAGGGACATTCTGCAAAGTTTTGGACAGCTGAGAGGAATAAGTTGCTCTCTTTAATGAACTGTCTTAAGTATGGTGCTGGAGAAGGGGTATGATACCTAGCAATATAAGTTGTTTCTTGTTTACATTTACGTCTGTTGACACCGTTTTTGTTATGTGTATATGTCTGTGTGTGTGTGTGTGTGTGTGTGTGTGTGTGTGTGTGTGTGTGTACGTGTGTGTGTGTGTGTGTGTGTGTGTGTGTGTGTGTGTGTGTGTGCGTGTGTGTGTGGGTGTGTGTCTGTGTGTGTGTGTGTGTGTGTGTGTGTGTGTGTGTGTGTGTGTGTGTGTGTGTGTGTGTGTGTGTGTGTGTGTGTGTGTATGTGTGTGTGTGTGTGTGTGTGTGTGTGTGTGTGTGTGTGTGTGTGTGTGTGTGTGTGTGTGTGTGTGTGTGTGTGTGTGCGAATATTTTAAACTTTGGCTTATTTTTCTAATTAATGTACCTGTTCTTTACTTTACTGTACTGTCTTTGTTTGCAGGTTTTTTCATCTACATTTTAAACATCTGCACCAAATATTCATATTAAAATGAAAAAGAAATATTTAACAGTACAGCACTTGGCTCCTCTGTTAATATTTTTTATGAGTTTTCTTTCATGTATACTGCTCATTTTGCAGAATTCCCTTTCATTAAGGAAATCATGAGAGATCCCCTCCTTGTAGGAAAGGAAATTATGGAAAGGTACTCTCCTTGTCTCCTTGTAAGAAATTCTAAGATTAATAGAACAAGGTACATGATCTTACCTCCTCTTAGATCTGCAGATGCAGCCAGATAAGCAAAGTTGTCCAAACTGATGACATCAATAATGGGGCTCACCACCCGCGTGGAATCCTAAAAAAGTAAAGTATGTGAAATCAGACTGTGTGTACATCACAGAAAGACAACTTAATCTGGCTCAGTACAAATAACTATACAGACATTTATTTACTGTTTTATTATTTTTTATCTTTATCATTTTTATTGCTGTCCACATTTTTCACAATTTTTTCAATTCATGTTTTAATATTCTCACATTATTACACTATAGTTTCCTTAAGCAGGACTTACTAACTTTTGTGGAAAACATTAGACTTATCAAATTAATAGCATTTGTTTAGATTATTTAATAATAAGATAACCTTACTCGTCTCCCCCACTTTTATCTTTCATTACATCCTTTCCATGTCCCCTTCACTTCCTTGTTGCAACATTACTTCTCAATTCTCAGACTCTTCTTCCCAGCTAACAATATTCACTTTACTGTATCGTTTCCTTTGTCTATACCTTATCCCCTATCTGCTCTCTCAATTTATGATCACTACCATTTTCATCTTCCTTTGTGCCCTCTTTTGTTGTATACCCCATCTCTTCTAGTTCTTACATCTCCTATCCATCCATTCTCCATTCCATGATTCCATTTTATTCATGCATGCTTTCACCCCTCTTTTGAATATTCTACTATGTTCCCTTCTATTCATGCTCTTGCAATCTTCTTCCTACCTTCTCTAATCTTCTTTTCCTTTCGGCTGCTCCCATTAGGGGTTGCCAGAGTGGATCACTGGTTCACAGAGCGAGTGAAAGTAGAGTTTTACTGTGTCGAGTTGCCAGCCCAGAGCCCATCCCTCCTCAGAAGGTGCTCACACACACATACACACACACACACACACACACACACACACACACACACACACACACACACACACACACACACACACACACACACACACTCACACCTAGGAACAATTTAGAATGTCCATTCCACCTGCAGCATGTCTTGGGAATTTGGAAGGAAACTGGAGCATCCAAAGGAAACCCACATGAACACAGGGAGGGCATGCAGACTCCACACAGATGGCAAGCCAGTTAAGAATCAAACTGGAGAACCTCTTGCTGTGAGGTGACAATGCTAACCACTGCACCACTGTGCTGCCCCTTGTATCTTCTCTAATGGTTAGCTGTATTTCTAAAATGTCTTCTTTTGGCCACTTCCTTCTTATGCTCTCAATTCCAGACAGACAAAACTACCATGAATATGGATCCTCCCACAGTAGTATTCTAGTCCAGATTCTTCTAGCCATTTTCCATAGTTGTCTGATTTTATATGTGTGGCACACATGTACTTTGTAAGCATTTGCCATATCTCACCATCATCAACATGATGTCTGAGCCCATCCCTCTTTCTCTACCTTTATCATAGTTTTGTACCACCTATGCAGTAGTCTGGCAGTAGTCTGGCATAAAGATCTCCAATCAGACCCACTCTGTTCAAGAGTCCCGTCATGACCAAGACTATTTCTCAGATATGTATTTCCTCCTACTAACTATATTATTTTATCCATGGTTTCATCAATCCCTCCATTGTTGTGTGGTCTGTTTTCCCCCCAACCTCTGGTACAGTCATCTCTATCTTACCTTTCTGTGTCTTTTCTCAACCTCTTAATATTTTCCTATTTCCTTTAGCTTCTGTGTTTGTACTTCCAGTACCTGTCATCTTATGAGCACCACTTTCAATCCTGCTGGCATCTTCTCCAAGAATTTTTACAATGCACCCTATGCAAAATAACCCATCCTCTTCTTCTAATCCATATTTTTGCTGAATTCAAAAGAGGCACAACCATCAACTAGTTATGTTATTGTTATTTTTTATGAATGATTTCATTAGTTTATTTTAGAATAATTCCAGCTAGCATAATTTTGTTCTTAATCCATTCATATTTCTGTATGTTGTGCTTTACTCTTTTCTTTCTCAGCTGTTACACTTCACACCTAGTACTATCTTCCTCTACATTCTCCCTTTTCAACTCCATTTGTACCACGTCATTTGCTTTTCTTTTCACACTTCTACTTATTTCCTTTTTTAGGACTTTCAGTTCTCTTCTTCACAAAGTCCTGAAATCTCATTATGCCCCTGTCACCACACTTATTATTTTCTATTTTTCTACTGTCTTTACTGTCTTCGCCCTCCTCCTGAATTAGTTTGTGTTTACTCATGTCTGTCTGGCCCCCAGTATTCCACCTTTTTGCTCCATTTCCAGATGAAGTCATTTTATTTTCATTATTTTTGTTAGGGTCCATCCTCTGGAGCTAGAATAATCAACACATGCTTCAAGCCACAGGGAAGTTCATTGTTGAATATCTTTTCACACATGCCTGTACTGTTTTCATGATTTTTTTTTCTAACCAGCAAGCAATTCCAAAACATGTGTATTAATTCTGCACTTCCTTCTCGACAGCACCAACATTACTGTTGCTCCATGAACTACTTCTTTTCTAGCCCCTGTGGTATCTGGTGCCACCAATATATAAACTTCATAGCCATGGAAACTTCTAGATCATTTGTGATTATCCAGATTTCCTTCCATTTTCCTCTTCATTTATTTCACTAACTCCTTCCATACCTCCCTTATTCTGTACATGCTTCTGTCCTTCTTTTTTTCAAGTAATTACTCATAGATTTTTCTGGATTTTTTCCTGCTTGTTTTCCATCCACATCTTATTAGTCTTTGAGGAAGTAAGTGTTCCCTAGTACTTTTCTGCTTTCCCATTTTACCATTCTCCTTTCATATGACAACCTTTATAGAACCTCGAAGTTGCATACATTTTACTCTAGCTTTTAAGCTAGATTTTCTTCTTATTTCTCATAACCCTAGACTTATTTGTCTTTTGGTAACTGGATAAGGTCTTCACTTTTCATTGCTGGTTTGCAACATTTCTCTGGTTAAAAAGTTGATTAGTTTCACTGTCTGTGGGAGTAAAACCCTGGTCTGCATGATATAGTTCATTCACACAGCTCCTTCAACGTAACCACCATGCAATGCTGAAGCTATTAACCTCATTTGAAATCAACTGAGGGAAATCAGTGAAAATATCAAAGAATAACAATTAAAGTAACAAAGCAACTATGACATGATACAGGTGAAATAGTTTTAGCTCCAGGCATTGCTCAATTGTCAGTTATTTTCAGGATCAAACCTGGTTTTGCCAAAAATATATTCTATTCTTCATAAAATTTGTGATTCTTTTTTTAGTAAAGTACTGAGAATTGACCTCACTTAAAACTAACATTAACTATATTTACAAACTTCTCGTTCTTCAGAAAATCCAAGTTAATGCAAATCAATTTGCTATAACAGTTTTCTAAGTGAATAATACCATTAAATAAAAAAGTGTCTCTGACTTGGGGCCTTTGTCCCGCATTACTTTTGCCTTTGTCCCAGAATTTTCAGTGAAAAGGTTGAGAAGTATGGCTCTGAGTGAAAATATATGCAAAACAAGTTTTGTCAGTTTGTATTGCATTAGTAAGACTTTATTAGTATGGAATAGCTGGGAATGCTATGTGGGGCATTTTAATTTACAATGATTACTTAATAATTCTGTGATTGATCTGAAAAATGAAAAGGGCAGAGTCAGATAAGACACAATAGGTTCATAGGTCGGTACTAGGCTATCGGCCCTAAGGCCTATGCAGGCCTAGCCATAACAATTTCCTGGATATTTCTTCCCACAATATTTACTTCTCTGGGCCCCTATCTAGCAGGGGGACTGACATGATCCCCGGGGTGAATTTCCTATCTCCCATCCAATCATCAAGGTTCCTTTTGAAGAGGGCCAATGAGGCGCTCTGCTTGACATGTATAGGCAGTCTATTCCAGAGTATGGGGAGTCTGTGGGTCAGGAACCTATCCCTCCAGCATGTTTTGTTCATTGTGATGATAAGATTTAGATCCCTGGAGCATGTGGCTCTGAGGGATTGGGATTTCTTTAAGTGGAGCATGTCCAACAGCTCAGGGTTTGACATGGCATTGTATGTTAAGCAGAGATCGCCCCTGAGTAGACGATATGCCATAGAGTATAGCTGGAGTTTTTTTAGATGGTCAGCATATGGCATCTGCTTTAGGCCTGTGATTCTTTTAGTGAGGTATTTCTGTGGCCTTTCCAGCTGTTGCATATGTCTTGTGAGGTACATACTAAACAGGGCATTATACTCTATAATGGGTCTAATGAGGGATGAGTACAGTGGGACAATGACCTCCTTTTTTTCCTGGATGAAAAGCCCTTAGTGATGAGGTATGCCACATAGAAGGATTTCCTGACTGTTGTGGTGATGTGGTTATCAAAAGTGAGACCACTGTCCACCTGTGTCCCTAAGTTTCTCATCACACTTTCGATGTTTAGTGTCCTGCCACCTATGTGGTAATTCATTGGTACATGTTTTTTTCCAAAGGCGATAACTATACATTTCTTGGCATTAAGCTTGAGCCCATGGCTCTGGCACCAGGCATCTGTTTCTCTAAGGCCCTTTTGTAGAATAGCCACATCATTTAGTGATTCAATAATGGCTCCCAGTTTGCAGTCATCTGCAAACTTTGTTAGCCAGAGTCCCTTAGTGTTGGCCTGTACTTCAGAGAAGCAGATGCCAAACAAGAGTGGTCCCAGGACTGAACCCTGAGGTACTCCTCTTGTCACTTGTCTGGAGCTGGATTTGGAGGCAGCTATTTTTACAGTCTGGGTTCTGTCAGTAAGCCAGTTGGCAACCCATCAAGTGACATAGGGATTTATGCCCAGCTTAGTAAGTTTATCTATGATTTCAGAGTGGGGGATGGTGTCGAAGGCCTTGGCGAGGTCCAGATAGGTTGTGTGGACAGCCTTACCCTCGTCCACAGCTCTGGAGACTAATTTGAAGAAGTCAGTCAGATTCAGGAGACAAGATCGGTCCTTCACAAACCCAAACTGGGAGGGGTCCAGTGTTTGAAGGTTGCCATTGTCTTTGTTTATAAGTTCCATGATAATGCGTTCCATGCCCTTGCAGATCAGGCTTGTCAGACTGATGGGACGGTAGTTCCCGGGATCCAAGGCGGATAGTTATTAAAAATAGTTATTTTTGTTGCATGATTTTAAATGATGCAGTGAAATAATTGAAAAAAATAAGTTTACTGTGTATAACGTGCTACAGCAGACCCCAACTACCACTGATAATTTGCTGTTCCTAGAATCTTGTAAAAATGTGACCCACCTGTCTTGTTCTCATTATGGGATTAGATGTAACAGAAATGAAAAAAAAATCATGTTTTATGCTATTTTCAACATTGTAATACATTTGCACATTCAAAATCTTTGTGACCTGTTAAAAAACACTCTGTTTCTTGCTGTAACTATTTATTCTGTGATACAGTTTAGTACAGTATTAATAGTAATTTCTTTTCAGACTAGAACTTATATGTTTTCAAATGTTGTACGGACAGCTTCTTTAAATATCAAATGGGTTATCAGAATGACTATGTATGTTCTTAAACCAAGAGCTAAACCAACTCTGACAGATATGACCTCGTTAATTAGTATTAGGTATGCCCCCACGCTGACAAGATACATGAGATATAAAACATGCCAATGTGGGGGCCAATCTGTCTTTTAAAAGTTGCTACATAGTGCAAAGGATCAGTAGCAAATATTGTTGTTAGTCATACAGTTAAGTATGACTGTTTGTGAGTTCAGGAACTTTAGCACAATGGCTCACTGCTGCAGCTATAAGTTTTTGTAAATTCATATTCATTACTTCAGTACTACCATCTTTCCATTTTAGCTTTTGCTGCCTATTTTGCTTTTGCATTATGTCTTTCCCAGCATCACTGTCTTCTCCAGTGAACTCTTTCTTTACATTATATGGCCAAAGTATATGAGTTTTAGCTTTACTATCAAGCCGTCTGGATCAGTACCTTGTTATGATGAAGAGGCTTGTATATCTCAGTGAAGCTATGGACTATGGATGGCCACCCAAATCAGGCAAGTCATGGCAGAGAATAAAACTAAACATTTTCCACTAGAAAAGGTGATGGAATCCACTCTAATGCACACACACACACACGTGCGCGCACGTGTGTGTGTGTGTGTGTGTGTGTGTGTGTGTTTGTGCATAAACATACATACATATATATATATATATATATATAGAGAGAGAGAGAGAGAGAGATATGCTTCAGAAGGTTGATGCACCAGAAAGTTGACATTCACATACTGAACACCAGAAGATTGAAATCCCATTATGTTGAAGGGGTTAAAATGTTGAAAATCCAGAATAATGAACAGTGGCAGAAGGCATTTGTGCAAGATTGCAGCACAAAAAGGATTGGAATTTTGCCCTTTATTAGCTAGTGCAATCTCAGACTTGGTATAGATCAGTGATTTACAACCCTTTTCATCTCATGGCACACATAAACTCATTATAAATATCTTGCAGCACACCAAAAAATATATTAAACATGCCAGCTCAAAGTAGGCATTTGTGCACAGCTGAACATTTTTGCTTAGGATTAGAAACATCATGCAACATCTACATGCAGCGCTACTGCAATGAATGCTAGAATTTCTCATAGTCCTAACTTTGCAGAAAAGGCTATTTGCAAAAAATCCCACAGTCACACCTCTCGACCTCTTACAGCAAGAAATCTGGACAATGCCAGCAATAAAAGTGGGACAAAGGCCTCAAAATAGGGACATTTTTTAAATATTACTCTTACAAACATAGAAAGTTGATAGACTAGCAGGTTATACATTAGCATGAATTTTCTGGATGGTATGAAGTCTAAAACTCAAATGTCTGTCATTATTTTTTAACTTCAATCTTTAATGATTTGCCACTAATTTGCCAGAAAACCACAATTTTATGAAAAACAGACTAAAAATATGGGGCAAAAATCTGGACATTCTGTGAAAATCTGTATAGTTGAGAGGTATGCCCACAGTATTTATAGAATTCTTTTAACATTCACACCCAAAATACAATGTTGCCTATACTGCATTTGCAAAGCTCAACTGTGGTGGTGGTGCTGTGGTAGCGCTGTCGCCTCACAGTAAGACGTTGTCCAGTTCGATTCTCAGCTAGAGCGTCTTCTGTCTGGAGACATGCGTGAATGGGCGTACCTTCATTGAAGGTTGTGCATCAGGGCTGGCAACTCGGCATGTAAAAATCTACTGCCAATCATTAGCGGACCGGAGTTCCACTGTGGCGACCCCTAACCGGGAAAAGCCGAAAGATGCAACAACAACAACAACTGTGAAACATAAACCATTTTTTTTTCCTGAAACACCCAGCAGCTTGAAAGCAGTACTTTTAACACTCACTGGCTGATTTGTGGAATGCAGACACCAAGTACAACAAAGTACTTGTAGCAAGTTTATTACATCTGCACAACGTAACTATACGTCAGTGCTAGACTTGTTATATGGCAAAATCTAAAGATTCAAAATGGAAGAGTCATGATTCTAACAGTAGTTCTGATAGCAGTACCTTGGAGGATGAGCAGGAAGATAACTGGGTTGAGCCCACATTAAGTGAGGCAGCAAAGCCAAAGAATAGAAAATATTACTGATTTTAGCTCTAAATGCACTGCAGTGCATTTCGTCTGTTTAGTTCAGAGTGGAAATGGTTTATTCATAGAATCTTGCGAGACACCTGTTGATCTCTCGCAGCACACCAGTTGGAAATCCCTGGTGTATATAATCAAGACCAGCCATATTCATCTCACTCTGTGGGTTCATCTGCTACACTTCAGGGTATAGCTCCTTTTGGAATCTCCTGAAAATTTTGGGTATAGCTTAAGAATTATATACCAGTACATCATATGGCCTGTGAACGAACAACATGAGGCTGCCCATAGACCTACATACTAAGTAGCTGACAGTATTTATTGCATTTAGAATTCATTACCCAAATCTTAGTCTTTAATGGTATTATGCCAGAAGAAAGATTTTGTATCCATCATGTCTGTTAACTTCAGACATTCAGCTTTATACTGCCAGGCTGCATGCTGCATCCTATATTGGGCAGTTCTTCCACAAGGAATGCAGCTGCCTTCCTAACCTTTTTTAACTCATTTAATCTGTACCTTCTTTACAAATGATTTGGTAGCAGTCAGTGCACTTCTCGCCAACAGATACGCGATTCCCATCTCACCTCAACACAGGTATTATACTAGTACTATTCTCCTTATCACCCCCTTCAAACTCTCCACTACCCCTGAGTCCAGAAGGAATATGGAAACATACCACCACAATCTGATCAACCCCAATGTCTTCAGTCAGATAAAGCATCAGTGACACTGGAGAATAATCCAGAAGGAGAAAGGATGAAATTCTAGCATCAGCCCTAAGAAGGTAAGGAGAAAAAAACTGTATATGATGCCATGTGACAGTATTTTCCTGATATGTGTATGTTCCATGATGTTACCTCCAGATATCAAGTAATGATATGGTATCCGTCAAACTACATAGATTCCTTAACACATTCCTTTATGGTTCTCTGTGAGCTGACACTCTGCTGTAAAATGCATCAAGGACTCAATTAAAATCCCATCTTTCTATCTCATTTTCAGGAAGAGATACAAACCCTATATATCTAGTTCATTAAAGAAGTTTAGAGCATCAACATTTGGGCATTAAACATTTATAAGGATTTATTTAGGCAGCTGAACTTTCATCAATACAATGAAGCAGTCCTTCAGCTTTGCCAGTCAATACTGTGCAGTCCAGTTGGAGAAGCCCTGATGCATTAAAGTGAACCCCCCTCATCAAGGGCTTTTCACAAGAATACCAGGCTCCTCCTGTATTTCCAAACCTCAGCTTATGAGCTTCTTCTGTTAGAGCTTTGTTCTTGCAAGAGAGCCATATCAGATCCTGACCTACTCAAAAAAGGCCAGAACCTTAGCTCTCTTTGAGGAAGCATCTAAACCTGTACCTTTAGATCTGTAATCATGACACAGTCATTTGACCAGCCTACAAATATGGACCCCCCACTTTACCTTAAGTACTTGAGATAACACGTGCACAAATCACACTAACTTAACAGTGGCAAATAACTCAATCGCTGTACTCTTAACAAACTACACCATTACACCAGGGGTTTCCCAAACCCAGACATGTCTCTAATAACAAGTAAAATAGAAAGGTGGATGTTTGCATTGACATCTGCATGCACCCAGAGTAATCCTGATATGCAGGTGATAACAAACACTTCAAACTCACAATCTGCCCTCTCAGGAAGGAACAACAGCCTGCTGTGCAAACACACATGTGCACATGTGCGAACACACGCACGCACACACACACACACACACACACACACACACACACACACACACACACACACACACACACACACACACACACACACACACACACACACACACACACACACACACACAAAGTAAGGGCTTCCCCAATCTGAATGGCCTAGGCCTATTCACTTAGATGGTCTATCAATGGCAGGTCTTCCTCAGATAGTGGCACATCATAGTTAAGTTGTGTCATCTTTGTAGATGTACACCTCTGAGACTCCAGGCAAGTAATCTCTAAATCATCTTTATCTACCTGTTTGCGCAAAGCCTAAAAACATTCTGGATTAATTTATTGGCGCAGTTCTCTGGTCTATGGTACATCGGAATGGTCCTCCCCTTTTGTGAAAACATAGGGATCATTGACATGAATGTCTGTCCAGCAGTTGCCATCCCTTCTTCTTTATATGGCACAATATGCTAAATCACTCGCTATCCCTGTAATTCAATTTCTCCAGTGAAAAATATGCTTCTTTGCCTCTTGTGGTAGAGAGGCCCAGATCTGTAGACTGCTGCTCATGTTCATTTGTTCATTAAAAAGATTTGCTTTAAACACTGAAAAGAGTAGCCCACTTTGTTTAAACTTATACTCAGTCTAGCTAGAAAGCAAAACCATGGGTTAAGCACTCCAAGCCTGACAGCAGGGATATGTTTCTGTCTCTTTTTTTACTGCTTTGCCCAACAGTCAAGGGTTACTTTCACATTATTCATGATCAACCCTCTCTTGAACAGTCAAACTTTGAGGAGAACTGTCTTCCTGTCTCGGTAGTTCAGACATTTTACTGTGAATTGTATTAGGTGATTCTTTTGAACAAAACACAGATCTGGCTTCAGAAAATAAATTCTGTGTGCTTTTTCATTTATCTCATCTTCTGCCCTCTCCTCTGTCCTAGTCTGGCAAACTCAGGATAAATAAAGTGGAGTAGCATGAAGGTTTCTTTAGCTTATCTAGTGTGGAAGTCTGTCTATCTGACTTCCAGAAACAATGTACAATGGTGCTGCTCAGAAATGCATCCTTCATGGCAGCTGATGACCTGCATTTAGTGGGAATATTTTCTAGGCAGAATCATGGGTTTAAATGATGGGTAAGCCAAAAGTACATCTACTAACATTAACATATTAATGATTCTTTCAAGCATCTATTGCATAATATTGAACTGCTTTATTGCATCAGATTCCCTAGTATTGATTACCTGGAATGCCATGGGCCTACTAAGCACATCCTATACTTCTCAGCATTGCCTTCTTATTGCTCAGACTCAATGTCGAGAGCTGCCTGCCAAAGACACTCTGCAGCACCTTCTCACCAACAGCAGTGAATCAACAAGCTCCATTCATTTTTCCATATGTAAATTAGTTGGTTTGAGAAATAAGGGCCTTGAAGACACCTATGGATCTAAATGCACCGAGGGCGTACCACTTCACTTGTTGCCATCTTTCATAGAAATCTAAGTAGTTATTTTATTTATTTTATGTATTTTATAGACAAGTGATCTGAACTACTAGGACCCTTTTTAGTCAAGAGCATATCTGTAAAAAAGTTAAATATTTTAGTCTGAGTACCCAGCATTCTTTACAAATTGCATCTTTAGGATGTTGCTGTCACTGGTAAAATATATTTTACCATCAGAAGTAAAACTCCATTTTCAATTTTTTCCTCTGCTTACTTATTAAGCAGATTTGTGACACTGTGTCACTTGTTTAATAAAACTGATATTTGACACATGGCTTTTTGAATGAGGATGCTAAATGTCTAAGCTTGATCCAGACAAACAAGTAATCAGTTGTAAACGTCAATACACTTCCCACATGGCTCAGTGATACATCATTCAGTTTTGCCCATGCTAAGACATTTCTTTGTCCATTACAACATTGCTTTATTACTGGTGAAATTGACTTTAAGCCAAGTTATTGTAATCCCAAACCACAGATAAAACAGATTCTTCTTAATTTTGTTTCTGTTCTCAGCTAAGTATCTAGCTACCCAGATGATCATGTCATTGGCATACAGTAACATGCTTAGATTAGGAAGAGTTCCAACAAGAGAACTGATAAACAAGGTAAGCAACTGGAGACTTAGGACATTTCCTTATGGTACACCTGATAAGAATGACTGACTAAAGTTGTGTACATAGTTATTTCATTGTTATCAAGAAATACCTAATTAGATAGTTGTACAGCCATCACAGTGATTTGTTTTTTAAACTGTTGGTTGACAGTTTATCTAGCAGTTGATAGTTAACAGCACTGAAAGCTTTTGGCCAGATGAGAAAAATAGCATCATGGCTAATTACATTGAATGCTTTTGACAGGACAACAAAATGAGCACAGTGGTTATTAGCACCAAAAGCCATTGACAGGACAAATAAAACCAGCACAGCTGAGCTGGCTCTTATCCGTGGCTTTGTAGACTGTCAGTAAAATACAAGACCATGGCAGTTTTACAAGTTTTGAGAAATTATCCAGTTACATGGGAAATATTTATGATGTGTCTGAGGGAAACTGCACTCAATGTGTCACATGCCCTAAGACATTTAGGGCTCAGACCATTCAGAGTCCGGCTTTCCAAAACTGGATGTTTCTTGCAACCACTAATTAAGTTTGCTATCAGAAATGTCATTGAAATAAATGTCACTGCAAAAGCCAAAGTCACATAGTCTTCCAGGGTTGGTGGTAGGCTTAGAAGGGAAAATACACAAAATTAATGATGAACTGATTGCAAAATAAGCAGTAAAGGCACTGATTACCTCCTTAGGATCAGATGTGTTCTCCCCGTTGTTTATCTGACTAATGTTTTGAATATGCTCAATCCATCTGACTAACTTATTTATTTAACTTCAAAAGCCTCTGGAGTTAACCCATGGAGAAGAATGCCTCTTCTTCAGAAGTGTGGCCCTGGCTTTATTAACTAGTTTCCTGCAATGGTTATGCAGGTTTGCCTACTTGTAACTGACCTGCAAGTACCCATGTTTGTATTAATTCTAGGTTGCATTCTAATCTTTAAAAGCTTGCTTTAGTTTAAAGGTAATCTAAAGAGTTTTTTGTATTTATTTCTCTTTTCAAGGAAAGAACTTACTTTGACACGGAAGAAGGATGCTTAGAACCCACAGTAGTGTGGTTCACAGTCAGAATGATTAATAATAGAGGTGTAGTTTGTGTTACCCTGTTCATTCCAGAACTGGGCCAGATAATCCCATTAAAAATAGTCTCTTGCATAACCTTGCACGTCATGGAGAAGTGATATAGTGATCACTGAAAAAAGTGGTTCAAACAGAAAAAGATAGGATTTCTGAGAAAGAACATATCCAACCAATATTTTCTGACTTCTACACTTTAGGTTATACCTCTCTGGTTCAAGAACAAGTTGAGAAAAACATTATCTGACCGTATGTTGCAAAGCAGTACGTTGCTTTTCAGTTCCCAGTGAATGCTAAAGTCCCCCAGGTGTGCAAAAACGGTGATAGCAGGCACATTTAAGACTCTAAGAATAATTGAGGGTGGCTGGTAAAAGGAGGCCTATATAATAACGTGTTCACATGCCAGCCAGTCTTGTTAGTGATGTAATATATTTTCTGGTTAGTAGAAGCATTCGTATTCCTAATCATGTTCTAAGTCTCTGATGATCAAACAAACAGTTCTGCAGCACCTGAGTAGAATTAGTTATATTGTCATCATTCTTACAACATGACGATTATTCCAATAATACCAACTTTTCAAGATAAAGACTGGGAAATGGGAAGACTGTGAACTTAGTTCTGATCCTGTCATTGTTATCAGTCATACAAGTAACCCCCTTTGTGATAGGCAGGTAAATGGCTATGCTGTCATTAGCTAATATGGTAATTACTAAGGGCAGCAGAATTGCAAGTGTACTTTGGGCAATGCACTGCCTGATTTAAGTAGGATGTTGATGCCCCTTCATTGCTAATATCTGCAAGTCTGATACTTTTGAAGCTTGATGACCGTGCTGTACACCTCTGATTTTTTTACGGTGATTAAGTCAGAGAAAACCTGACCACAGAAATGTATTTCAATGAGTTTCCTCTCTCATACTTATGTACCCACACACTCTTCTGCTGTCAAACCAGATCACTTACTGTTTTTTTTTTAACTTGGACAAATATTTAATTTTCATTTTTTATTTCTATTTGATACCCTGGTAGGTGGACCCTTTTCAACTATGACTCTGTCCTCAGTGAAGGAAACATTATATGCCAAGTTGAGTAATCAAAGATATGTGACAACTGCAGTGATCAAACACACATTTAAAAAGTACACAGTAATCACATATACATAGTAGAAAGATGCAAGGTAGAGATCTTGTCAGAAGTATAACAGTAGAAACATTTGTGAAAGTCAGTTGACTTAGCAGCAAAATATCTTATTCTGAATATATGTAAATATAAGGCTTTTATATAATATGGTATTTACATGTGAAAAGTGATCAATGTAGTGTTATTTAGGTAATGTATATTTGCTTCTGTACATGTCCTTTGAGTATTAAATCTGCCCTGGATGCCATGGGACAACAACCCCACAACCCAGTAACTAATATAAACATCCACCAGCATTGCATCATTTGTGGAGAAGGGGAGTCACATCTGGTGAGGCCTAATATCAATACTTCAGACAGTGTAACAGGTACATACACTAGATGCAAAGAGAGAGAGGATCTCCTTGATAACCTACAAGTAATCATTGTTGTTATTCTTACTTTCTGTGTTGCATTTATAAAGTATGTGCAAGAACTGGCTAGAAATTCTTGACTGAATCCATCATCTGTTCCCATTGTAATACTCAGCTATCATTAAGCAAAACAGATGTCTACAAGTCTCACCTGTCTCATTTTGAAATAGGTACTCCTTTAATTTTGTTTTAAAACCCTTTATGGCTTGTTGCATTCTAATTTAATTCGATGTGCAGTTCCAAGTTGGTGAGCCTACATTTTTAGAGAAGGCCAAGAAAAAAGCTTCTTGGCAATTTTCACAATATGTTAGATCATTAGTAACAAACCATTTTAACTTAAGAGTGTGCACACAATTAAAGGTTAATTCAAAGCAAACAGACAAGTCAGATATACCTGATGCATTAGAATTAAAATGACGTATGCAACAAGAACAATTTATATATAAATATATATATAAATTATTACAGTGAACAGTTTAAAATAATTATTGCAGAGAATATAGTGATAAACAATATACATATTAGGGAGTACATCACAAGTCAGACACTGCTATTGCAGAGGAATAGAGAAAATTTGTTGGAGGTCTATATCTACACAAGGAAGACTGAGCTGCTTCACATAGAGATAATTAAAAAATTTCAAATCATCTAATTACGGCATCATAACACTGGTAGATATGCATTCTATAAAGTGGGAATGAAAGCTAGATGGTAGTTAATTCTTGACATTACATGGCTATATGTCTTTATAGTGCCAATGGAGAGCTAGTTTAAACAATTTGGCAGCTCTACTTTTTTCTTAAAACTTAGTGACTACTGCTATGAAGGAATGTCACCATGATATCGGAAAGTAACAGGAGATTTGACTAGAAATTTTTTTATGAATATAAGTTATGGTGTGATGTGTGTCATTCAAGCTATTGATCTTGGGGGGAGGCATTTGATGGGAGTTACTGAGTAAGGAGTATGCGATTTTAAGCATGAGAGGTTCCTCTTTCTAAGTCATTATGTGTTTTAACCTGAATGCAGTGATGAATGAGAGTTTTGAGGGGTTTCCAGCAGCATGTTGTGCAAACATATATGGCTGTTCAATTCTAACTTGTGGGTTGGACATTTTGGTGAGGACAGTCAAAGAACAGACCAGGCCGAAGAAAGGTGCTTTCTAGTATAAGTCATGCACCATGTAGCCAACAAAAAGTGACAAATCCGGGTACAACAATCTTAATTTCTAATTGCAGTACTGCAGTGTTTTTGTCATTTGTTGTCACCTGCTTAAGCAGTGTTCCACATTCACTATACATTGTCCTCAGTTTATCAGGAAACATGCAAAGATTGCTAAATAACATGCCTTGAATGCTGAAATACATTCTGACAATTACTTTTTCACTGATTATACTCTGAGTGACACCTCCATAATACATGAATTATTTATGTTGCTTTTACTATAACTGTCAGATGTAAAACTAAAATGAAACTAAACACATCCATGCTTAAACCATCTACAGTAATTTACATTGCTTAACCATGAAAACAAAATACATTCACCATGGAAATTATATGAATGTAAAAAGTCAAAAGCAGCATGATTAGTGATACCTGGCATTCATTAACATATAAGGTGTAGTCTTTTTTGAAAATATATAACTCTTCCAACACCAAGGACAACCTATATGCTAGCCACAGCTATTGACATGTGCCTGCACTATCACGGTAATGCATTTCAACTTATTTCACAAATCCATCACCATTGAGTATTTGATTTCTGATTGCTTAAAGAAACCCAGAGTTATATCTTTGCATGATTTAATGCAAAATCTTTTTAAATAACATCTAAGTTTTATTTTCCCAGTTCAAGTGTCATGGAGTCTGCAGACGTAATAAATCAAGTTTACTAAGAAACAAATTTGCAGTGTTTATACAGAGAAATTAAGCAAAAAAAGCATTTCAGGAGCTCTTCTTTTCTAGTATAAGCAGTTACATATATAATAATTTAAATGGCCATTACATAGTAATACAGTCTAAACATTTTGGGTATCTTAAAATGGTTTAACTTTCTCACTTAGTCTTTCTGGGCATCTTTTTCTTTCCTCTATTTGTAATTTCCAGGCTGGCTTGGGAGGGTCAGTCTCTGCTGACTTTATGTTCCCTGCACATCTGATTGTTCCACTCTCCCTAGGGCTGGTGCAGTTGGGGTATATCCCAGATGTGTTCCTTCACTGGATAGGTATAATCTGTCTAGACAAGAAGATCTCAGAGCTGCAAGCCTTTGAATTCTCTATGTCTGGGGAAAATATAAGATACACAACAGTCATCAAACTGTGGCTGAGTGTTAAGCTTGAAAGATAGGTAGATTGCCTTAACTTTCCCTAGATGTGCTGAATGACAAAACACATGTTGGTGTGAAATGAGGTGCGGTGAGTGAGTTATTCCTGCCTCTGTGGTGATGCTCTTTTTATGACCCTGTCCACTGCTAAACAGGCTAATAAGACTCCTGTTCCAAGCCTCCAGCAGAAGTCAGATATGGCA
Organism: Protopterus annectens; assembly: GCF_019279795.1. NCBI lineage: Eukaryota > Metazoa > Chordata > Ceratodontiformes > Protopteridae > Protopterus > Protopterus annectens. The sequence goes on from NC_056737.1 coordinate 259,725,879, forward strand.
CACATCCAGCACATTTTCCCCCTCCTACCTTGAGAAGAGTGCAGACATCCACTTCATTCATTTCTCAATCCTTTTGGCTCCTGCAGCACCCAGGCTGCTAGCCAAACTCAGGTCTTCTGATTTACATTCAGGGCTCCATCCCTATATTCCTCAATACTGGTCTATCTATTATTTTGTAAATCTCCTTTTGTTTAGAGTCTTTTCCCTGCTTCAGACTAAAAACTGGTTCTAAAACTTGTAATATTTATGTAATAAAAATAAATTATGCCAGCTAAGTGATATTAAAACATTTATACACAGTCTATGCATATCTACCTAAATTATTAACTTAAGCCAGTGTTAGAAAGCCCTGCTGAATCATGAAATTATAAAAAGTCATTACAGTTGGAGCTAACAGTGGCTTGCTGAACCAGGGAATTATCATAAGTCACTATAGCTGGGGCAAGCAGAGATTGGCTGACCCATGGAATTATTTTATGTCATTGTTTTTGCCGAGTCATAAGGTATCGTGAAACACTGGTCTTCCCCTTACTTTAATACATGAATTTTAATGGTATACTTTGGTGCTGCGGTAGCGTTGTCGCCTCACAGTAAGACACTGTCCATTTCGATTCTCAGCTAGAGCATCTTCTGTGTGGAGACATGCGTGAATGGGTGTACCTTCATTGAAGGTTGTGCGTCAGGGCTGGTAACTCGGCACATAAAAATCAACTACCAATCATTAGCGGACCGGAGTTCCGCTGTGGTGACTCCTAACCGGGAAAAGCCAAAAGACACAACAACTTTCATGAACCAAGGTCACGTCTGACTGCATGCTGAAATGCAAGCAAATAGCATATCAATTGATACATGATTACGGCAGATGGTTATCGGAAGAAATATATATATTTTTTCAGTCTGTTCCTTGGAAAAGCTTGACATTCATAGCCAATGTCACTATTGTCTCTCTGCCAGGATTTTACAGCAAGAAATAATGCCAGCAAAAAAAAAATGTGGTCTAAATTAGCTCAAACTATATTTTTGTACACACACATGTTGGACGTTTTCACATTAATACAGCAAAACAATACGAAGAGAGGGGGATTTTTTTAAATTTTGTTTATTTGACAAAATTCAAACTATGAGAGCCATAGAACAAAAGAGAGGGCACATTATGTGTTGCAAATGATTATACTAAATGGCATATTGGTCAAATTCACTTTGACTGGTGACATTATTTAGGCTTACTGAGGTTAAGAGATACTCACCATAGTACTTATTTGCCCCATTTACCTAAGAGAGTAAGAGGAAACCTTGCGTTTATACTAAGCCAACAAACCATTCAAAAGCCTCCTGCATATTGATTAGCAAGTTATGATAGGCATAGAGTGTTCAGAAGAATAGCTGTTTGCATTAGGGGGGGAGACAACATGAAGTACATGAGATTTGTCACTAACCCAACAAACCTAGTAACATTTAATATCAAATTGCACTCCACAGGGAAACTATTTCAATGTATTCAGGCTGTTCTGATACCAAAAATGAAGCATTTCAGGAATTATTGTTTTAAGGAGGTATTGTTTCAAATGCTGAAAACATAGCCCAAACTATCTGAAAGACTAATTTCAAAACTAGTGTTAAATTCCTTGTGAGGAAAAGCTGTGAAGCATCAGAATTTAAAGTCAATGAAATCGGCCCTCATCAAGGATACAGAAGACAAGTATCACTACCTTTTCACACACCATTATCAGCTGCCATTTCTACATCATTAATGTTAAGATATCATCTGCTGAGTTCAGTGGAAATGTGCCAATAGCTACCATTATAATTTTATCAGAATTAATGTTTAATTATTTTTATTACCACAGCTGTTTCTAAACTCTAATTATGCAATTTACTTAAACAACTTCATGATTGCTGTTTCTATTGTGATACAAATTGTTGTTATTATTAGTAAACTGTTTGACTAGTCCCCCACCACATACACACTGAGTCATTAATTGGATGAACTGCCCAGCAACATATGCCTAACATGCTCACAACAGAGTTTGCTTCAGAAGGCCTTAAAAATCTATGAATGCAAATTCAGCAATGAAGAGATATGTATTGAATAATAATGAATCACACTCACTGATTTCAATATAGAAAGGTGACTGTCAAACTGTTATAGATCCTCAGGTGAACATTTTAAATACATTACAGCTCAGCTAGAGGGATTGTGGGCACACAGTTATAATGGATTTTAAACTTAGGCAGGAAAAAAAAGCATCATTATTGAAAACATCTGAAAACAAACAGTAGTTACTTCAATGACATGTTTATGACAGAAGATTTTAAAGCATTACTTTACAGCTTCTGACTCTTGTATGGATATATGCAGGCAACAAGCATCTGTTTTCATATATTATGGCAAGCCTTCAGATCGTTGGAAGATTTATTTGATTAGGAACATACTTGAAGCAGGCTTCAGTGCTTAACACATCACTCTGAAAATATTCTATAATTTTTCAGTCATTGGCAGCCCTTCTACTCAAAACTCCAAGATTAATCTACCTACCTGAAATCTGATGAGAGAATTCCATACATGGTAAAATACAACATATTACCCCTCACAAAAGTAAACCTTTCAGTTATAAGACAGCTTAATGAAAACAGCTTTAGAAACAGTAAAATGCTAAATGTTTTACACAGTATAATCATCACATAAATGTTAGTTCATATATGTCACCCAAAATTTGTTATAAATAGGAAAAAAAATAATAAAATACAAAAAAATCTACGTATTTAAAATGTTAATTGCTTAGTAGTATTTTAAGTTACATATTGAAAACTGATACCAGATAAATCCCAGATGGCAGAACCAAAATAAAATGTCCTAAATAAAATCCAGCCAGGAACCTGCAGATGTCATCACCTAATGAAATGTTAAGTAAAAGTACGTGTTCTGTTTTGCATTATTTAATAAAGTAGTTACGTCTATGTGGTTCCTGGTTGGATTTTACTCAGCATATAGTATTATTTTAAATACCTAGTAGATAAGCACAAATAAACCAAGGAAATATGCTGACATGCAAAAATGCATCCAAGAAAGGTAACATTTTTGTAGATGTGTTTGAAGAGGCTACTTAAAACCCACAACCCCTGAAGCATGCTGGTTCATGACATACCTATTTCCCCAAGATTTACCAATAGCACATCTTATGAAAATAAATAAAAAAGACCTCACTTGAAATCAAAGAAGCAATATTTGACTAATGTGAGCCAAATGAACAAAGCTGTACAATTGTTATGTCTGATAAGAAACTTTGCACTAATTTAAACTGCAAATGAAAGACTAATATAGAAGAGAAAAATAATTATATCTTCAGCCTCAGATGCCTCAATAGTGGCAATTTTAAGATGGCTCTCTGTGGTATTGTCTATCCTACTATCAGCACAGTAAATTAAAGTTACAAAGGTAATGTATGATAGTACTAAAAGTTAAGAACTAAGAGAAAATTATATACAGTGCAAATGATGCTGGAGATTTATATACTTTATACCCCAAAAATGCATTAATTACCGCAAGATCAGCTGGACTTGTTTAGAAGTACATGCCCCAAGGAAAAAAATCACCAAATAAAGTTGTCAAAAATGTATGACCCAAAAATGGCTAAAATTCATTACATTGCTCAAAGAGCATGTTAATGGTTATCACATAACAAACTTTATGAACTGGCACTACACTGCTGTCTCAACATGGTGAGACAATGAAAAAAAGGCACAGAATCCCAAAGTTTATATGTTCGTCCCATAATGCACCATTAAAGTCATCAGTTATGGTGTTTGTGTGCCTTGATCATGACCATGACAGCCTTTCTCAGTAATTACTTCAGAGCAAACCAGTGTGCTCATTCAGGACTCCTGCTTATATGACTTAATCTAAGGTACATTCTCTCTGAGCATCATACCTGGTGAATAAAAGCGGTCTATAGTATAACATCGAAGTCTTAAAACTTAGAATGTTATAATATCGAACCCATTTGGTCGAAAGACCATAAAATCAAATAGTCAGAATAGCAAATTTTTTCCCAGGGAAAACATTTGCTGTTCCGACAAACATACACACAACACAAGCACACCAAAATAAATAATCCACACACATACACTTCACAAAACCCTACACTAAACCATACATACACTACTATCTACTTACCTTAACCCAACCCTTACCCTAAAGTCCCTAACTATCGCACACTCACCTTACCCGCTCCCTAACCCTAAAGTCCCTATCGCACACTCACCTTACCCACTCCCTAACCCTAAAGTCCCTATCGCACACTCACCTTACCCACTCCCTTGCCCTAAGGTCCCTATCGCACACTCAACTTCATTCATACAATTACCTTAACCTGGTCCGTAACCTTGGCTCCACAGTTGAGGAAATAGTGAAGCTGCAGAAACTGCCCACTGAATACTTTCCCTAGGAAAGTATCCGATATTCTGCAGCTTCACTATTTTCAGCATTAATTCGAAGTTTTAAGACTTCGATATTATATTATAGACCCGAATAAAAGAGGGTGCAACCAAGTAAAGCACTGTAATGGTCGAAATTAATGGCCAAAACACAATTTAATATAACAAAAGGCACATTTTTAAGCATCTACCAGAGACTGCGACAGTTTCAAATCATCCATAATTATTAAAATAAAAAATATCCCATTAAAAAATAATATCTGGTTGATAGTATCTTAAAATATATTTGCACACACTTTCAAACAGTAACCACTTTACAATATTATTTGCTTGTTTTGTTTCAAGTGACTGTGATATTGCATAGTGTCCATTTACAGTGGAGTTCTGGGGAAAAAACATTCAACTATCACTAAAGAAAAGTTGAACAACACTTTGCAACCCACACCAGTGCAATATGATTATATAGCAATAAGGATTAATGATATTTACCAAACAGAACATAATGTAGAAATGGGGAATAAGCAATACTGAAGCATATAAAGTACTGAATGCATACAATGTATAAATTTATATGGGATATGGTAGTTTGATTAACATATGAGTCAGTACATGTCATCCAATATTAGTAGAAAATGAAATTTTAGCAGACAGTTCACTAAATATCATGAGCAGGAGTTTTTTTTGGTGCTTTAACAAGTAAAATGAGAAGCTGAAGGTAAAGAACAGGATGTTAAATTGAAGCATGCCAGCTGGGGTTCAGAAAATCATTGTGTTATAGTGGGTCTGTACTGCTTGTTTTGTTTTAAAAGTAAAACATTAATTATTGTGCAACTGTAAGCAGTTATAGAACTGCATATGAGCAGGGCATGTAACAACATCCTGGCTACTGAATGTGAGCAAAATGTACAATATAGCCCAAACAAGGTTCAGTGTTTTTCTCATCCCCTTGGTGTTATTTTATTTCATCTTCTACTTTACAATCTAAGATATCAGGCCCATCCATTCAACAACTACAACTCTTAGAACCAGCCCAGTTAATTACTGCTCCAACTTTTTGGGATAAAGGAACAGGAAAAACAAGCATGGAAGATTGGGTCCACTCCTTTCGCCATGACAGTATAGTTACTGCACCTCAGGTCTCCTAGCCATGTTACATAATCACTTCCATGTGATTGGGTCCACTCCTTTCACCATGACAGTATAGTTACTGCACCTCAGGTCTCCTAGCCATGTTACATAATCACTTCCATGTGATTGGGTCCACTCCTTTCGCCATGACAGTATAGTTACTGCACCTCAGGTCTCCTAGCCATGTTACATAATCACTTCCATGTGATTGGGTCCACTTCTTTCACCATGACAGTATAGTTACTGCACCTCAGGTCTCCTAGCCATGTTACGTAATCACTTCCATGTGATTGGGTCCACTCCTTTCACCATGACAGTATAGTTACTGCACCTCAGGTCTCCTAGCCATGTTACGTAATCACTTCCATGTGATTGGGTCCACTCTTTTCACCATGACAGTATAGTTACTGCACCTCAGGTCTCCTAGCCGTGTTACATAATCACTTCCATGTGATTGGGTCCACTCCTTTCGCCATGACAGTATAGTTACTGCACCTCAGGTCTCCTAGCCATGTTACATAATCACTTCCATGTGATTGGGTCCACTCCTTTTGCCATGACAGTATAGTTACTGCACCTCAGGTCTCCTAGCCATGTTACATAATCACTTCCATGTGATTGGGTCCACTCTTTTCGCCATGACAGTATAGTTATAGCACCTCAGGTCTCCTAGCCGTGTTACATAATCACTTCCTTGTGATTGGGTCCACTCTTTTTGACATGGCAGTATAGTTACTGCACCTCAGGTCTCCTAGCCATGTTACATAATCACTCCCATGTGATTTTTCACCATCCAGCCCACTACTAAAGCAATCTACACTCAAAGGTTTATTATGATTAGCAGTTTTAGATGCTAAAGCAACAACAGGTAAACTACACTATACAGTGGTTATACAATGAAATGACTAATTCATTCTTGACAGACTCTCACCTACTAATGATACTTTCAAATATTTTATTAATGCTGTTCATAGGTTCATAGGTTCATAGGTGTGTACTAGGCTAATGACCCTGGAGCCTTTACAAGCCTAGCCCAAAACAAATTGCCCAGGCACTGTTAATACTATAGGCATGATTCAGAATAGCTTAGCTACCACCGAATAATTTAGAGTCATGCATGCTCATTGGCATTGCTTAACTGAGTCCCTTAAGAAAAATTAATAGCCTCAGACAAGCTCCTCGTGGTCCTGCAGAGTGGTCCTAGCTACAGAGAACTCAGAAAAGCGACTACTTTCTGGATTTAAGTATATTTGCTGTTTTTTTACTTGAAATACCTTCTCTAGCTTACCCTAAACAAGCTTAAACTGTTTTTTTAGCTGTTTGCTGCATTATTTAATATCTTCACTTAAAGTTACATTTTAGTCGAATTTGATCGAAACTTTGTTTGTTTGTTTGTTTAATTTAACTGTTGAGGCTGCCCACTAAAGTGTGCTAGCCTGTGTAACTGATTTATTACTGTTTCTGCATTTTCTGTGTGTTTCTATCTAAAAACAACAAAAACAAAAAAATAATCTTTGTTTTCCAGCCTCTCCTCGACTAGTTTAGACCAGTGTACAGGCTTTGCTGTATTCTGGGCTGTGGTGTAGTTCCTGTGTTGTCCATTACCTTACTTGGATAGAGGGAAGTTTCTTTGCTCACTAGTGGGAGTGGGGAGCCTTGAGCAGCCTACCTGTCCCTGTAGGAAGTGACCTTAGCACAGGAGCTGTAGTAATTGGTTGTTTTGGACCATTTCTAGCTCTTTTGAAGTTCCCTGTTTAAAATCCGCCTCTGGGCATTTTTTTCTGGCTATACTACTCGGACAAGCTCCTCGTGGTCCTGCAGAGTGGTCCTAGCTACAGAGAACTCAGAAAAGCGACTACTTTCTGGATTTAAGTATCTTTGCTGTTTTTTACTTGAAATACCTTCTCTAGCTTACCCTAAACAAACTTAAACTGTTTTTTAGCTGTTTGCTGCATTATTTAATATCTGCACTTAAAGTTACATTTTAGTCGAATTTGATCGAAAGTTTGTTTGTTTGTTTAATTTAACTGTTGAGGCTGCCCACTAAAGTGTGCTAGCCTGTGTAACTGATTTATTACTGCTTCTGCATTTTCTGTGTGTTTCTATCTAAAAACAAAAAAAAAAAAATCCTTGTTTTCCCGCCTCTCCTCGACTAGTTTAGACCAGTTTACAGGCTTTGCTGTATTCTGGGCTGTGGTGTAGTTCCTGTATTGTCCATTACCTTACTTGGATAGAGGGAAGTTTCTTTGCTTACAAGTGGGAGTAGGGAGCCTTGAGCAGCCTACCTGTCCCTGTAGGAAGTGACCTCAGCACAAGAGCTGTAGTAATTGTTTGTTTTGGACCATTTCTAGCTCTTTTGAAGTTCCCTGTTTAAAATCCACCTCTGGGCATTTTTTTCTGGCTATACTACTCAGACAAGCTCCTCGTGGTCCTGCAGAGTGGTTCTAGCTACAGAGAACTCAGAAAAGCGACTACTTTCTGGATTTAGGTATCTTTGCTGTTTTTTACTTGAAATACCTTCTCTAGCTTACCCTAAACAAGCTTAAGCTGTTTTTTTAGCTGTTTGCTGCATTATTTAATATCTGCACTTAAAGTTACATTTTAGTCGAATTTGATCGAAAGTTTGTTTGTTTGTTTGCTTAATTTAACTGTTGAGGCTGCCCACTAAAGTGTGCTAGCCTGTGTAACTGATTTATTACTGTTTCTGCATTTTCTGTGTGTTTCTATCTAAAAAACAAAAAACCCCCCAAAAATAATCCTTGTTTTCCCGCCTCTCCTCGACTAGTTTAGACCAGTTTACAGGCTTTGCTGTATTCTGGGCTGTGGTGTAGTTCCTGTGTTGTCCATTACCTTACTTGGATAGAAGGAAGTTTCTTTGCTCACCAGTGGGAGTGGAGAGCCTTGAGCAGCCTACCTGTCCCTGTAGGAAGTGACCTCAGCACAAGAGCTGTAGTAATTGGTTGTTTTGGACCATTTCTAGCTCTTTTGAAGTTCCCTGTTTAAAATCCGCCTTTGCACGGCTTTGCGCAATTGTGCGCATAGTGCAACACTGGTTAAACTTCTTCTGGCTCCGCCAAGCCTGCTCTTCAAATTTTCCCTTAAGGAAGCTCTACTCTTAGTATAATCAGACTACTCGCTATATTATAAGCCTAGCACTTGTTCTCAAAACTTCTCTACTAAGTATGCACTCTCATACTAAGTAAGCACTACATCCACCTACCACCCCTGTGAATATCCACTTCCCTTAAAGGCACAGCACTCCCTTATACTGTTCTAGCATGTCGAGTGGTAGACTACTGGCGTCCTCTCCAGTTCAGCTGGTTAATCTGGGTATCTTGAGACAATGCTACAATTGTCTCATGTACACAGGCAACCCTCTCCTCAACTCAGGGCTGGCATGACCAGACAGGAGGAGATGGCAACCACACACACAACAAACCCAGTCCCACATAGACCTACCACAACTGCAAACCAAATACATAAAAACACAAAGACATACTCGGAGGCTCTAATAAAAAACTTACCAAAACAACAGAGGCTCCCAAAGCAGACATCCAAAAATCCACCACCTCAAAACAAAACACATGCAACACATACTTCAATAAATCAGTGTGTCAATCAATCACAGCCCTTAAGGCCAAACACCATGCCTGATACACTAGTAATAGGTGACTCTATAGTCAGACACACTGATGTCCCGCTTACCAGGCTGAACAAGGAGAGGGTTACTGTGAGCTGCCTATCGGGAGCTAGGATCCGCCACATAACACACACACTCAGGTCACTCCAAAGCAAGTACAAATATGACTCTGTCATTGTCCATGCTGGCGTGAATGACCTGAGATGTACCTCCCTGGACTACATGAAAAGAGACATAGAGGAGCTCTCTGATTATGTAGCCCAGGCTGGTATGACTCTGACCCTGAGCAGCATCTTGCCCTCACCAAGAATGATGCCACAATACAAAGACAAGATGATCAGCTTTAATAATTGGCTCAAGTACTGGTGTCATTCTAAGGGGATCCAGTGTCGGTCTGCCTGGGATGACATGTTGGACAAGCCACGCTGCTTCGCAAGGGATGGCTTGCACCTGTCACCACTGGGCTTCCGGATATTGGCTAAGGCTCTTGCCACCCCCATAGTGCCTTTTTTAGGCAAGGCTCAAAAGACAAACCCACCTCCTTAGAAAACAAAAGTGGAAAAAAACTAAGGGTAATGCTGCTCAATGCCAGAAGTCTAAATCTCAAGATGCAGGCACTCGATGCACTCCTCAGTATGGAGAACATCAACGTCTGTGCAGTGACTGAGACCTGGTTCAAGGCTCCTGAGAGCAGCCCAGCACTACCAGGCTATACCTCGTATCATGCTTTTCGGCCCCAAAACCCGGGCCGAACCACAAAGGGAGGGAGAGTGTCCATATTCATCAAGGACACCCACACCTCCTGTTTAGTAGCAACACATGAAGCATTGGAGACCATACAGGTGCAACTAACCATAGGCAAAACTGCTATACAACTGGTAGCATGTTACAGACCACCCTCCCAATCTCAGGAACCCCACTCAGCCTTCCTGAAGACATTGGAGGATATGAATGTATCACAAAATACCATCATACTGGGAGACTTCAACTACCCTAACATAGATTGGGAACATTATTCTAGCCCTAACACCCTAGCCCAAAGGTTCCTGGAATTCATAAATTCAAATGCACTGGAACAACTAGTCACTTCTCCCACTAGGGGAGATAATATACTAGACCTGATCATCACAAACATGGGGACAAAATTCTCCACACCGGAGGTATACCCCCCATTAGTGAGATCTGACCACAAACTAATCACCCTGGATATACATATCCCACCTCCACCCCCAGCACAAAAGACCACAGTGAAAAACTTTTCAAAAGCAGACTTCACTCTTCTTAAGACTGAGATGGTATCCTTTAAGCCCACTGGGCCAGTGGATACCACATCCCACAATGCTGAATCCTTCACAAATGCTTTCTATGGACATCTCCAAGAATGCATGGATCATGCAATCCCAAATAAATCCAAGTCCCTCTCCACCAAAGGCAAGTGTCCTGTCTGGTGAACCTCAGCCATTAACAAATTGTATAACAAAAGAAGGAAGATACTGCACGACAGAGCAAAATCCCATAAAGGGAAGACATCTCTGATCAACACTAGCAGAAAACTACGTTCTCTCATAAAAACATCCAAGGCCAACTTTGAGGGAAAAATCGCTAAGGACACTAAAGATAATCAGAAAGCCTTCTTCAGTTATGTTAGAAACCTGGGCAGAAACCCTCAGATATGCTCAGAGTTAGTTCACAACAACAAAAAATACACTGAACCCACAGATATTGCCAACATTCTGGCTGACAGGTTCAGTGCAAATTTCTCCCCTCCCTCACACCCAAAAGAAGAAATACTTATCCCAGCTGAATGTAATCTCCCTGTCATCTCAGATGTCCAGGTGAGAGCCTCCCTCAGCAAAGCTAAAAACACAGCATCAATGGAACCTGACGGTATCCCGGGTTGCGTGCTACATGAACTCCAAGAGGAGCTAAACCCGCACATAAAAATGCTATTTAACCTTAGCCTTACTAAAGGATATGTACCTGAACACTGGCATACAGCAACAGTGGTCCCACTCCACAAAGGGGGTACCTCTACAGACCCTGGAAACTACAGCCCCATAAGCTTAACCATCCTGGTCTGCAAAGCTATGGAAAGAATCATTATGGAACTCATAAACAGAGACATTAGGGACGTACAGACACTTGACTCCACCCAGTTCGGCTTTGTAAGGGGCAGATCCTGCCTTTTGAACCTGGTTGACTTTTTCGAAACAGTCACTAGAGCCATTGATGAGGGCAAAGCAGTCCATACAGCCTACTTGGACTTGGCTAAGGCCTTCGACACAATACTCCACTCAGGCATCATAGATAAGCTCAACAGCTTAAATGTAAACCCTTATGTCACTAGATGGGTTGCAAACGGGCTAAAGGACAGAACCCATAAAGTTAAAATCGCTGGAGCAATGTCAGACTCAAAGCCAGTCACAAGTGGTGTCCCACAGGGATCTGTCCTGGGACCCCTCTTGTTCGGCATTTATTTCTCAGATGTTAAAGCAAACATGGGAGGGTTGTGGCTGACAAAGTTCGCAGATGACTGCAAACTAGGTGCCATAGTCGATACACCAGTGGACACATACATCCTACAAAAAGGCCTCACAGAAACGGACAACTGGTGCTGGAGTCATGGTCTTAAACTAAATGCCAAAAAATGTATAGTCATCCCCTTTGGGAAAAACAAAGTACCCACAAATTATCACATAGACAGCAACCCATTGAGTACGGAAAAAGTAATCAGAGACCTAGGGACCCAAGTCGACAGCGACCTCTCATTTGACACCCACGTTGCCAAAGTGGTTAGAAAAACATTCTACCTTGCACACCTTATCATGAAGGGATTCACATCCAGATCCAAGGATGTCATTGTACCCCTATACTCCTCCCTCATCAGACCCATGATTGAGTACAATGCCACATTTGGTGTGTACCTCACCCGGCATTTGCAACAGCTGGAGAGACCACAAAAGTACCTCACCAAGAGGATCATGGGTCTCCAACATATGTCTTATTCTGCCATACTAAAGAAACTCCAGCTGTATTCAGTAGCATACTGCCTGTTCAGATGTGATCTCTGCCTGACGTACAAGACCATGTCCAATCAGGAACTGATGGGTATGCTCCACCTCAAAAAATCCAAATCCATCAGAACCACGAGAGCTAAAGACTTAAACCTCGGCACAAGTATGAATAGGACATGCTGGAGGGATAGATTCATAACCCAGAGGATTCCCATGCTCTGGAACAAGATCCCAGTTCATGTTAGGCAGAGCCCCTCACTGACTCTCTTCAAGTGAAATCTTGATGAGTGGATGGGAGATCGTAAGTTTACCCCAGGGGTCACATCTGTGTCACTACTAGACAGGGGCACAGTAAACTAATTCTATTATATAAGGGGACCTTCACTGTGTCACTACTAGACAGAGGCACAGTATTCTAAATCTATTCTGTGCATTTTTGTACCATTTTATGGGGTGGCGAAAGCCACATCACTATGGCTAGGCTTACAAATGCCCCAGGGCAGATAGCCTAGTACTAAACTATGAAACTATGAAACTCAAGTGAGTGCAGTGTAGAAAAATAAACTCCTTCTATTTCTGCCTATAAACCTTAAGCAATCAGTGTAAAAGGCCATAAAAAAGCATAACTGAAAGCTTCTCTCAGATCTCTAAGGGAATCAGGCATTATTCGTTACTTCACTGGATACATTATATTTTCCATTTCTTCCTCCAGAAGATCCAAACTACAGAGCAGCTGATGATTTCAGAAACTTATTCAAGATGGCTGCTGACTCTCTTAATATCACAGGAAACTGTACTAGACTGCATGCCATTGCAACTGCCAAACCTGAATCTTGTCCCAGGACAGTTTGGGTACTTACAGTAAGGAAAATCCAGTCAAAAAATAAATGGGCCGGTTCACATGGCCCTAACCCCCCCCCCCCCCAAGTTCATTACATTTGCATCTTACTGGGAATCAGTTCATCTCACATTATTCTTCCACAGAAATATCAGAGTAGTGTATCTCACAGCTGTAGAAGGAAAGCTTTGTCGTCTCTTTACATAAATTAGAAATGTGTCTGGAAACCAGCAACCACAGACATATATCCATTTGAAATATCCTAGCCAAGGTCATAACATTAAACATACACCAGTAACTCTCTCTTGATTTAAATTCAAAAAGTATTTTCAATTATGCCCAACATGGTTTCTAGAAGGGTACTTTGTCAATATTACCTAACAGCCCATTACAAAATATGTCAGAGATGGCCTAATTAAGGAAGAAGCCATCCCAGCTATGTTTCTTATCTTCAAAATGTTTGAAACTATAAACCAAAATAACATTTCTTAGTGGTAATGCTCTACTGTGGTTCTACAGCTCTCTTCACAGCTTTAAGTACAAGACACAATGGTTATCTGCCTGGTACTTAAAACAGATCTCTGACAAGTGTGTCCCTCAGGTTTATATTCTGGGACTGCTTCTCTGTAGAGCTTCCTATCAAAATGATAAAAAATGCAATGTCATGACTAGAAATGCATAAAGAAAAGACTGAAAATACAGGGGAAATAAATATTGAACAATGCTTTTCTCCTTGAAAGAATGGCTTGTTCTATTAATAGTGCAGCTAGACTAAAATACCAATTGATAAAAAGTATAGTATCTGTGTGCAATATATATCTATATAGCTATATATATATATATATATATATATATATATATATATATATACATGACTTAATTCTATGACCCAAATTCAGCTATCCATAATTAAATTGCATGAACTAATTGGAAGAAAAAAAAGACTTGCTGCATTGCAGTTTGAAGAGGATGCTTCTAAGATCAAATTGGCAGCTGTGGAAAAAACAGTCACACTACAAAGGATCTTTAGTAGTCTCCTGGAAACAACACATGCCTTTCAGCTAGGCAGATTTCATAGTGTTACATCAGCAATGAGTGTTACAGTTCAGTTAAAATAAACCAAGATAAATTATAATAACATTTGTAAAATAAAGAATATTAATGAATTTTTGGCATTTGCAATACATAAACAAAAATCATGTGAAGTTAACTTTTTCACAAACTCAAAAAAGCAAAATAGCAGTAAGGAGAAGAACCACAGGTGCTGAATCTAATAAAAAAATATTGGTAAGCCCTTTTGTCAGGTTTAAAATCACCAAACTTCTTCAGACACCATTTTACACAGTTACCCAACCATTTATAGTTCATAGGTTAGTACTAGGCTAACTGCCCTTATGGGCCATTTTAAGCCTAGCCAATTACCCCATGTCAGAATCAAATCCTGCACCTTGTATTTCTAAGATAAGCACCTTAACCATTACACCAACTCAGCAGTGTCATAACTACCAGCAGCCAGTGACATCAAATAAACACCCCAACATGATTCATTTAAAACGTTCAGAAACCTACAAGTTTAAAAATACATGCTCCTTAAAGAGACATTCTCATCACTATTAATGTTGCATTACATCCCTCTATCATTCAAATATATACATTATACCACGTTTCTACTAATAAAGAATGTAATTCTATCTATCATACACTTTTAATTAAGCAAACTAGAAACGGACACCACGTCATTTAATCCTGGTGGACAACTAGCATTCAAATAAAACTGCCACCATACCTCTTTCTCTTCTAAATATAACTTCCATGGTCCCCTACGAGCTTCACTTTGTATCTGTTGTAATACCGCAAATTTGAAAGTATGTTGGGAAATACTTTTAAGTGTCTACATAAGGCATTGGTTCCCTTATGTTGTGTTGTTGTTGTGTGTCTTTCAGCTTTTCCCAGTTAGGGGTCGCCACAGCGGAACTCTGGTCTGCTAATGATTGGCAGATAGATTTTTACGTGCCGAGTTGCCAGCCCTGACGCACAACCTTCAATGAAGGTACGCCCATTCATGCATGTCTCCACACAGAAGACGCTCTAGCTGAGAATCGAACCGGACAGCGTCTTACTGTGAGGTGACAACGCTACCGCAGCACCACGTTGTGTAATTTCATAAAAATCTTAATCAGTCATCTGATTAATATATTCTACAAAGGAACTTATTTCCTCTGGGGATCCCTTCCAGCAAATAAACAAATCATCCAAGAAATGGGAATACATGGAGATATAGGTATAAAATCTGCTAGTAAAAAGAAAACATCTTTCCCACCAGGTCATATTGATATTGCCATACAGTGGACCACGGGTGGAGCCCATGGCCACTCCCTGGTTCTGCTGGAAGTAGTGTCCTTCAAGCTGGATGAAGTTGTATCTTAACACTGTATCCATTAACTGGCAATAGGTGTTAATAACATCCTGGTTAAGTTCCATAACTTCATGTAAAAATTCACCAAACCATTCCATACCAGTCTGATGGGGTATGCAGCTGAACAAATCTTTCACATCTATAGTAATGAAAATGTCATCATATATAGGTTTTAAACTATTACACATTGACAGAAAGTGCCATGAATCCTTGCAGAGGTAAGGAATCTGTGAAACACAATTTTTTAACTTTTTTCAAGGAATTTTGCTATATAGCTTGTTTTACAGCAACCAGAATCAACAATTGGACGCGGGGGGGGGGGGGGGTTATTAAGATCCTTATGGATCTTCTATATACCAAAAATCACTGGGAGCTTGTGATATTCAACGGTCATGTAGTTGTATTCAGTGACTGTTATTTGGTTTTGTGTCAACATATCCAACAGGTCATAATCAATTTTCCTATAAGCCACATTTACTTCATTTAAAAAAGCTTCACTATAAGTTTCGCTATGCAAAACTTGAAACATTCTCTGTACATAAACAAAACGGTACAGACAAAAACACCATAACAGGCTCCAAAACTTCCTTTAATGATGCAGGATATAAAATAACTGTTAAAATGTCACAGCACAAAAAGTCCACAAAGTTAAGCGCTTTCACTTAGGTCTATCCCAAGCTTCATCAGAACATGAAATAAAATCAGTTATCCTTTTTTGTACAAATTCAAAAATTGAAAGCCAGTAGTATCAACTCATACATAATTAATTAAATTACCATAACATTATTTAAAGAAATAGTAAAATGTGCTGCATTTAATCCATATGTTTAAAACAGTAGCAAACAAGATGAATGTATATAGTCTTCCTTCACTAAAGTTTAGCTGCCCTTAATTTAAGGACACTATTAACGCTTACATGGTCATTAAAACCCACTTTTTTAGTTGAATCTAGCCTAAGCTGTCAGTAAAGTTCTTTATATTCTAAGCGAGCTTCCCACAATCCACCCCCTATATCTGGTTTCACTTGTTCAAGTACAGAGAACTTAAAAACACAATTCATACAGTGCTTTTTGTGATTCTTATACATGTGAACAAGGCTTCTTACAGTTGAACAAGTCTCAACTAACTATTAGTTCAATATATCCTCCATTTAAGGATTATGATAGGAAATTTTTAATGGGAAATGTTACTGAAAAACTTCTCCTAAGCTTTTGTTTCATAACTTTTTACCTAGAGAAAATTTACCTGCTGGGAGGAGAACGAAGTTTCCTCATTTTAAATTAAAATATGTGTCTCATTGAACAAAATTAAATTCCCAGTTTAACATTTTTTTTAATCTCTAGACTTAAATATATCAGATTTTTTGTATGATGTGATCATTCTTTAAACTTTTATATACAAAAACGATGTCAAATACTCACATATAAGAAGGATTTTTAGCGATTTGGTTTAATGCTGAACATTTTTATGAAGTTATTAGAACACAATAAAATAGCTATTGGGGAGAAAATATGAATATGTCACTTTAATGTGGATGGAAAGGGGATGCTTTTAAGGGAATAATATATACTTATATAACAACATATATTATTTATTTCATCGAACATAAAAAAAGAGAACATTAATCAACTGGATCAGAATATATCTTTTGTAAATGAACAATTAGCTCCTAATTATAAGAAATATGTAGACATATTAAAATATTAAAAAATACAATCAATTATCAGGACATGAAGTCTTTAAGAAAAGACGGTTTTAAGCAAGATAAAAATAGAGAAAATGTTTGCATTTCAATGATGAGGGGAATTTTCTAAAAATGTAGTTTTCCATTACAACACAGACAAGGTAATTATGTTTCTGACCATGAAAAATAATCAGTAATGTCATAATTATCCAAGCTAAAAGATGTAGTGTTTTAAATAATTTGTTATGTAGTACCCCACATTTACAGTTTAACATTTTTTAATCAAGAACTCTCTTTACCTGATATAAAAAAGAAGCAGCATATTATCTGAATAAAAATAAGGTACCTGATCTTAACAGTTATGTTGCTTAATTCAATCATGATTTTGTAGAAGAATTAACTCCAAAATGTTTGCAACTGTCCCAATTGATAACTATTCCACAATGGAAGACACTTGCTTCTATGAATTTAGACAACATATACGAAAGGAAGGCAAAAGTAGAACCAAACCTCAGCATTACAGATCTATATCAATTATAAATGCTGGTTATAAAATTATTGACACAAATATAAACTAAAAATGAATACATTATTTGGATAAAATGCTTTTCCCTGGAAAGTTTGGCTTCAGGACTAATAGGACAGTGATGGAAACCAACAAATACCTTTGGGTTATAATTTGTAATTATTCATCAATTGTTCATGAAAATGAAGCAGTAAACTTTGTTAAACTAGATACACGTAAGGCTTTCCATTATATTAACAGGAAGTACATATAACATGTCTTAAAACATTATTTAAGTTCCTTTGTCACTTATAACAATGATGCAAAATCTGCTTGAAGATTTTGAAATATATATTGAAATAAATAACCAGAATTAATCCTCTTTTACAATTATATCTGGAGTTAGACAAGGCTACCCTGTCTCTACTTCTTTATCATTTTCAGCTATTAATCCATTATTGCTTAAACTAAAATAGTGTATTATGGGAACACTTCTGAATAATAATATGACTCTTCTGATTGTGTGTGCTGCTGATATAATTATATCTATTAATTATCATCAGGATATTGAAAATATTACAAATATTATGATACTTGTGTTCAAGATAATCAAGCTATTAGGACATGTTATTAATTGCAATAAATCTGAAAAGATGCAAACTGGGAAACATTCAATTTCAGGTAATTATTCTGTCAGTTTTATTCTTGTGGTAGTCTCATTTCAGTTATTAGGTGTCAAAAGATTGTTACAATATGAGCTCATAGTGGAAGAAACATGAAATCTATATTTTACTAGGATATCCTTCCAGCTAGATAAAATTCATCAGAGATTTGTCTCCCTAAAAGGAAGACTTCACACTATCAAAATGAGAGCATTGCCGTTGTTTCTTTTTCATCTGCAAAAATATTAATCATTCCTAAAACTAAATGTATTTCCCAAGTTAAAAGATTGGTGACTAAAGTTCTTTAAAGTGGAGGTTCTCTTCAATTTCCGTGATAAGTTGCTGTGGTACCTATCTCTGAAGGGGTACTGTTCTTGACTAATATACAAAGGTATGTAATTACATGTTCCTTTACTAATTTATTCAGTTTTCTGTATGAAAATATATGGGTTCATAGGTTCATAAGCAATTACTAGGCTAATGACCCCAGGGAGCCTTTTTAAGCCAAGCCATAATTTTCAAAGGCAAGAATCAAACTCTATACCTTGTGCCTACAAGGTAAACACCTTAACCATTATGCCAACCCCCAACCCCAATATTAATTTATTAGCATATTAGAAGCCTGATTGCTTAATCATTATGCCCTTTTTCTAAATTATTAGTTTTGAAATCCTATTATTTTAATTAATAACTTATTTTGCACCGTATTTGAAACTGCCTTTGCTTTTTAAAAAGATCAAAATTCCTTGCAAGAACAATATTTTTATGCATTATGGCCAATAATGAGTGCATAGCCGCGGTGGTACAGCGGTAGCGTTGTTACCTCACAGCAAGAGGTTCTCCCATTCGATTCTCGGCGTGGCTTGGGAGTGCCTTCTGTGTGGTGTCTGCATGTCCTCCCTGCGGTTGGGTAGCATTCTAAAGACATGCATGCGTAAATGGGTGTGCCTCCATTGAAGGTTGGGCGTCAAGCTGGCACCTCGGCGTTTCGTAAAAATCTACTGCCAATCATTAGCGGACCAGAGTTCCGTTATGGTGACTCCTTACTGGGAAAAAGCCAAAAGACAAACAACAGCATGGCCAATAATGAGTGCAGTGAGAACTTGGTGTCTGTGGACAATGGCATAACTGATAAAAGGAAGAGGACATGCTGAAGTTACCCCCAATAATTCTCTAGGTAAATTCATAAAGTGGATGACATGCCAGATCACAAATTAAGTACATGGTTTAAGGTGAATTTTTCACTTAACCACGTTACTAGCATTACAAGCAGAGTGTGTAGTGACACTGATGTAACACTAAAAGAGAAACAGTAAAAATAAGTTGAAAAAATACAGAAGTCTGCAGTTGTGTGCCAAAAAGATTAGGGTTGTTTAAACTTCCTAACCATTTAGAAGAGGGCTGAATGTTACATGGAGAATGTTTAGAATGATTTGATTATACTGGGATAGAACTGATACAACTTTTAATTAGGGATAATTCCATATCTATGGTGAAGACTGAGGTTGAAATTAGAAAATTACAGAAAGCATCACTAAGGATTTGCTTTTTGAATTACATGATGATCTTTATAATACATTGTTTTCTAATGTGAACAAACACTGTGAGATTATATGTATAAGAAAGGAGCAAAACCTCAGGAGAGATGAGAATGAATATAGTTCCAGGAGGGCTTATCCCAAACCTAAGTCAGTTAATAAGAAATAATGGTTTCCACAAGGTGAAATATCTCATACTAATGTGGATAGTAATACTGGATAAATGAAGAATGTTAACTAGGAGGTTTTTTAAAACACTGCATATTCCTGCATCTGTTTGGCATTCACAGCAAGTACAAGAGATGAAACAAATAAATTACCAATTAGAGGATAATTCAGAGTTCCATGTACATGACCAGTACCATCAGGAAAATGACAGATATGGTTCACAGCTTACACAAAATGTTAAGAGTATTTACACAATGGTATTTATTTTGTGGCTGCTTCCCTTAATGAAGTTAACATTTCTTTTTTCAGAATTGACTTGATTTTAAATGATTTTTTTTCTAGAAGGCAGTTGTTATAAAAACTATGGAGTATTTGATGGTTAATAAACTGCTTGTCCACTAGATATTCAGTCTTCTGAAAGTTCATAAGAAAGTTTATGACCCACCATTGAGGCCATTTGATGCTTCAGGTGGATCAAAGACTGTACCTTTGGCCAAATATGTAGATTTTAAGTTAAAGGGATTTTTAATAATAAAATGCATGTATTAATTGCTTCTTGTCACTATTTAAAGGAAATGATGAAAGTACTTTTCATGATGATATTCTTTTAGTTGGAATAGATGCTAAGGACCTATTCCTAGTAATACTACATGACATCGGTTTGGATTGGGATTAAGAGATCTCAGTTCAGGTGAGTGATCTGTCACATCAAGAAATAAAGATATTACATATATGTATAGGATTAGTATTATGTAACAATGATGTCTATTGTGAGTGAGAATAAGTATAAACAGATCAAGGGTATTGCAATGGGGGTAGCAGAAGCAACATGTTTGTCAATTTGGTTTTGCAGTGGTGAAAAACTAAATTTATTTTCCCTCTGTATACAACCAATACATTTTCAAATACTTGAAGTTTTTGGATGATATATTTATTTTATGTAAAGGGGGCACTGATGAATGTAATGAATTTTTGAAGTTTTTAAATAAACCACCTCATTTTTGAGCTTCACCTCAGAATATAGTGATGACAGTTTAAACTATTTGGATGTGACTATTAGGAAAAATGTGAATCTAAGATTTTTAGAAAATCTACTTTTTCTAATAGCTATTCACATTATTCTAGTACCCACCTTATGTGGCAGAAGAAGAATTTAATAAAGGGGCAAATGGTGAGACTTTATATCCAAGGATATGGTGTTTATAACTGAAATGCAAAAATTAAAGTCTATGTTTAAGGAGCAAAATTATCCCAATGCATTGGTACAGTGTGGGGGATGAAGTGGCTATAAAAAATCTACCACTTTCTGACCTATTTTAAGAGATCCTATTAATGTGCTGTCTAAGGATAAAGAAAATAGAGCGCTGATATTCAAAAAGTCATGGTTTTACCATTTGGAAGGTGTACAAAAGAAGTTTGATCTATTTTAAATAAAAATTAGATGGGGTAATTCAAGCTTTTGAGTTGGACGATAGGTTGAGTAGTAAACCCACAGTAGTTTATAAAAAGGATAGAAATATTAAATTATAAATTAGAGAAGACATTAATGCTCAGAAAGATCAAATGCAAAAGAAGAATGAGGCAGCAGAGACTAAAGTAGATGGACAAAATTGCTTAAGTAATGAATATACATTTGCAACTTAAAGAAGCAGTTCTTTATAGACAGAAGAAATGGATTTGATAAAAATGATTAAATAATAACAAAGCCATTACTGCCCATGACAAAATTGACATTAACAAAAACAAAGCCATTCTCAGGAGAATAAGAGCACTAGGCCAAGGGATCAATAGTGTTCTTCTTAAACTATGCAACTCCATTCCTCAGTACCTAGTGTTATATGAGGCCCAAACCACTTTAGGTTGCCTCTTCATGATCCTAAGAAAAAGTACCTCTATTCTGAGGTTATTCTGTATCACCCAACTCTTCATCTGTCATGGACAGTAATGCCAGTTATCCTGTAGCCAAAACCTTACCCTACTGCTTACAGCCAAAGCATTATTTTTCAGTTGCTACCTACAGCATGTGAGCACGTGTCGGACTTGGCACATATTCAAAATAAACCTTCAAAATTAAGCAGCAAGTCATCACTTTTTACATATACATCATGAATTCTATTTACCAAGCTTCTGGGAAGGGCTTTCAGGCTTACAGTAATATACATGAAATACCACTGTCACTAACTTCAGGTTGTGTAATTTCCATCTTGCTTTAAAATAAGTAAACAATTCAAAATTTCACCTAGTAGCTACAGCAAACAACACACGGACCTCCTCTCCAGTGCAGCTGTCAGAGTTGCAGATGTATGCTCAGAAAATTCCTCTCCACATGTATTTTGTGTGATGTTAAACTGGCTTGTACATATACACAAGCACAGCACATTGCTCCGGCGACATTCTATGGTAGGCAGTATGCAGATAAATTCAACTTGAAACAGATCTAACATAGATAAGCATGACTGAAATTCAGCATAACTAACTGATACTGAAAATGGCTGTCACCTTAAGTAGTGGCAACATATAAAATCCATGTTTCATTGTCAAGCACTGCCTGACAGAATTAATGTAAAACAGTATATGCTACTTCCCCATCATGATAAAGATTGTTTGTTTGTCTATTTATTTGAATCCTATTATTTTTGAATCCTTGCCTCTCCTGGCTGTTGCGTGTCCCTGGAGCGCGAAGGTTTTTACCACTCACTCCAAACTCCCTGACCACTTGTTGGGTTGGAACCTGTCCTACCTGTTGACCAGGATTCCTTCTGCTCAGTAATACCTGGTGACCTTCAGTATTAAAGAATAGAGGATATCAGTTTCATTCACCCCATCATGAAACTAAGAAACACTCCAAACTCCCTGACCACTTGTTGGGTTGGAACCTGTCCTATCTGTTGACCAGGATTCCTTCTGCTCAGTAATACCTGGTGACCTCCAGTATTAAAGAATAGAGTATATCAGTTTCATTCACCCCATCAAGAAACTAAGAAACACTCCAAACTCCCTGACCACTTGTTGGGTTGGAACCTGTCCTACCTGTTGACCAGGATTCCTTCTGCTCAGTAATACCTGGCGACCTCCAGTATTAAAGAATAGAGGATATCAGTTTCATTCACCCCATCAATAAATTAAGAAACACTCCAAACTTCCTGACCGCTTGTTGGGTTGGAACCTGTCCTACCTGTTGACCAGGATTCCTTCTGCTCAGTAATACCTGGCGACCTCCAGTATTAAAGAATAGAGGATATCAGTTTCATTCACCCCATCAAGAAACTAAGAAACACTCCAAACTCCCTGACCACTTGTTGGGTTGGAACCTGTCTTACCTGTTGACCAGGATTCCTTCTGCTCAGTAATACCTGGCGACCTCCAGTATTAAAGAATAAAGGATATCAGTTTCATTCACCCCATCAGGAAACTAAGAAACACTCCAAACTCCATGACCACTTGTTGGGTTGGAACCTGTCCTACTTGTTGACCAGGATTCCTTCTGCTCAGTAATACCTGGCGACCTCCAGTATTAAAGAATAGAGGATATCAGTTTCATTCACCCCATCAAGAAACTAAGAAACACTCCAAACTCCTGACCACTTGTTGGGTTGGAACCTGTCCTACCTGTTGACCACGATTCCTTCTGCTCAATAATACCTGGCGACCTCCAGTATTAAAGAATAGAGGATATCAGTTTCATTCACCCCATCAAAAAACTAAGAAACACTCCAAACTCCCTGACCACTTGTTGGGTTGGAACCTGTCCTACCTGTTGACCAGGATTCCTTCTGCTCAGTAATACCTGGTGACCTCCAGTATTAAAGAATAGAGGATATCAGTTTCATTCACCCCATCAAGAAACTAAGAAACACTCCAAACTCCCTGACCACTTGTTGGGTTGGAACCTGTCCTACCTGTTGACCAGGATTCCTTCTGCTCAGTAATACCTGGCAACCTCCAGTATTAAAGAATAGAGGATATCAGTTTCATTCACCCCATCAAGAAACTAAGAAACACTCCAAACTCCCTGACCACTTGTTGGGTTGGAACCTGTCCTACCTGTTGACCAGGATTCCTTCTGCTCAGTAATACCTGGCGACCTCCAGTATTAAAGAATAGAGGATATCAGTTTCATTCACCCCATCAAGAAACTAAGAAACACTCCAAACTGCCTGACCACTTGTTGGGTTGGAACCTGTCCTACCTGTTGACCAGGATTCCTTCTGCTCAGTAATACCTGGCGACCTCCAGTATTAAAGAATAGAGGATATCAGTTTAATTCACCCCATCAAGAAACTAAGAAACACTCCAAACTCCCTGACCACTTGTTGGGTTGGAACCTGTCCTACCTGTTGACCAGGATTCCTTCTGCTCAGTAATACCTGGCAACCACCAGTATTAAAGAATAGAGGATATCAGTTTCATTCACCCCATCAAGAAACTAAGAAACACTCCAAACTCCCTGACCACTTGTTGGGTTGCAACCTGTCCTACCTGTTGACCAGGATTCCTTCTGCTCAGTAATACCTGGCGACCTCCAGTATTAAAGAATAGAGGATATCAGTTTCATTCACCCCATCAAGAAACTAAGAAACACTCCATACTCCCTGACCACTTGTTGGGTTGGAACCTGTCCTACCTGTTGACCAGGATTCCTTCTGCTCAGTAATACCTGGCAACCTCCAGTATTAAAGAATAGAGGATATCAGTTTCATTCACCCCATCAAGAAACTAAGAAACACTCCAAACTCCCTGACCACTTGTTGGGTTGCAACCTGTCCTACCTGTTGACCAGGATTCCTTCTGCTCAGTAATACCTGGCGACCTCCAGTATTAAAGAATAGAGGATATCAGTTTCATTCACCCCATCAAGAAACTAAGAAACACTCCAAACTCCCTGACCACTTGTTGGGTTGGAACCTGTCCTACCTGTTGACCAGGATTCCTTCTGCTCAGTAATACCTGGCAACCTCCAGTATTAAAGAATAGAGGATATCAGTTTCATTCACCCCATCAAGAAACTAAGAAACACTCCAAACTCCCTGACCACTTGTTGGGTTGGAACCTGTCTTACCTGTTGACCAGGATTCCTTCTGCTCAGTAATACCTGGCGACCTCCAGTATTAAAGAATAAAGGATATCAGTTTCATTCACCCCATCAGGAAACTAAGAAACACTCCAAACTCCATGACCACTTGTTGGGTTGGAACCTGTCCTACTTGTTGACCAGGATTCCTTCTGCTCAGTAATACCTGGCGACCTCCAGTATTAAAGAATAGAGGATATCAGTTTCATTCACCCCATCAAGAAACTAAGAAACACTCCAAACTCCCTGACCACTTGTTGGGTTGGAACCTGTCCTACCTGTTGACCACGATTCCTTCTGCTCAATAATACCTGGCGACCTCCAGTATTAAAGAATAGAGGATATCAGTTTCATTCACCCCATCAAAAAACTAAGAAACACTCCAAACTCCCTGACCACTTGTTGGGTTGGAACCTGTCCTACCTGTTGACCAGGATTCCTTCTGCTCAGTAATACCTGGCGACCTCCAGTATTAAAGAATAGAGGATATCAGTTTCATTCACCCCATCAAGAAACTAAGAAACACTCCAAACTCCCTGACCACTTGTTGGGTTGGAACCTGTCCTACCTGTTGACCAGGATTCCTTCTGCTCAGTAATACCTGGCAACCTCCAGTATTAAAGAATAGAGGATATCAGTTTCATTCACCCCATCAAGAAACTAAGAAACACTCCAAACTCCTGACCACTTGTTGGGTTGGAACCTGTCCTACCTGTTGACCAGGATTCCTTCTGCTCAGTAATACCTGGCGACCTCCAGTATTAAAGAATAGAGGATATCAGTTTCATTCACCCCATCAAGAAACTAAGAAACACTCCAAACTCCCTGACCACTTGTTGGGTTGGAACCTGTCCTACCTGTTGACCAGGATTCCTTCTGCTCAGTAATACCTGGCGACCTCCAGTATTAAAGAATAGAGGATATCAGTTTAATTCACCCCATCAAGAAACTACTCCAAACTCCCTGACCACTTGTTGGGTTGGAATCTGTCCTACCTGTTGACCAGGATTCCTTCTGCTCAGTAATACCTGGCAACCACCAGTATTAAAGAATAGAGGATATCAGTTTCATTCACCCCATCAAGAAACTAAGAAACACTCCAAACTCCCTGACCACTTGGGTTGCAACCTGTCCTACCTGTTGACCAGGATTCCTTCTGCTGAGTAATACCTGGCGACCTCCAGTATTAAAGAATAGAGGATATCAGTTTCATTCACCCCATCAAGAAACTAAGAAACACTCCAAATTCCCTGACCACTTGTTGGGTTGGAACCTGTCCTACCTGTTGACCAGGATTCCTTCTGCTCAGTAATACCTGGCAACCTCCAGTATTAAAGAATAGAGGATATCAGTTTCATTCACCCCATCAATAAACTAAGAAACACTCCAAATTCCCTGACCACTTATTGGGTTGGAACCTGTCCTACCTGTTGACCAGGATTCCTTCTGCTCAGTAATACCTGGCGACCTCCAGTATTAAAGAATAGAGGATATCAGTTTCATTCACCCCATCAAGAAACTAAGAAACACTCCAAACTCCCTGACCACTTGCTGGGCTGGAACCTGTCCTACCTGTTGACCAGGATTCCTTCTGCTCAGTAATACCTGGCGACCTCCAGTATTAAAGAACAGAGGATATCAGTTTCATTCACCCCATCAAGAAACTAAGAAAGTATGTCCACTGCTATGTAATCAGTTTAATTCTTGAAACTGTTAACACATTGAAATTCCCTACCCCTCCTGGACAGCCAGCAGCCATAGCTCTTTACTCCCTCTACTCTCCCAGCCCCTTGCGTGGTCTTTACTTTGCTCCAACTCCCTTTCTCACCCACCTCCAGATTGCTGCTTCTTTCCTTGTTCTGCTGTGGAATATACCTGTTTTCCCACTAGATGGCTCCCTCTCACCTATAAATCTATCCCACTCCCTCTTATCTCCTGTACTAGGTGAACTCGTCCTCTTATTACTTACTTCTCCCAAGTTTCTACTTATTTATTTATAGCTTTTGTTACTGTATTGAATTCTACCTATATCCACTTTGGGCTTCCACTTTTCTTTATTTTCCTGCTACTCTCCCAACTTTGCTCTGACTCTCTACCTGATTTCAACTTGCCAACAGCAATCAGCATTTCACTGATTGTTTTTCTCAGGCTGGTCTTTCTCCTCCTTGCTTGGCTCTGCCCCCTGTTGCTTACCTTCTACTTTTCTTTGTTACTCTTTTTTTTTTACTTTTCTTCTCCCTCTCACTGTCCCCTGACCATTTCACTGTCCATCTATTTGCCCCCCGTTGCTCTATTAATCTATCCACTGAACAGCTCTTCTCCTTATAACCTTAAGCTGCCCTTGGTTGACTTGCCTTCTCCTCTCTTTTGATACTACTTTTCGTCTCCTTGGTACACACCATACTATCCTTTTCACCTTGATTGCATTGTATGTCTCCCTCCCCCTCCACTTACGGATTTCCCCTTCTTGGTCTGTACCTTCTTGTACCCTTTTTCCCCTCCCTCTCTTGCCTCATATCATTTATACACCTATCAAATACACCCTCTTTCTTGTGCCGCCATCTTTGAATCCTTGCCTCTCCTGGCTGCTGCATGTCCCTGGAGCGCAGAGGTTGTTACCACTGTAAGTGTGTGCTCAATATACTGCTGTTACCATTGTACTTGTTTGTCTTCTATGCTTACAACTTACAAAGTCTGTAAAGAGTTGTTACTGCTCTGTAGTGCTAAATATGCAATGATAGTTGTTGAGTACCTGGCTTTTATTCAAGTATGATGCACTAGCTACCATTTTTTGACCTTTCATTACTTCTTTTGTCTGTGTTGAACTTGCTTGACGGCTACTCTCTATCGTCTACATGGAGAGCATTAGTTAATGCAGATGTTATCTCTAACTTTACCTTTGCTAATTGCGACTGCTGTGCACAAGAGCGTGTATTAGATATAACTGTTAGTCTGCATACTCACTATTCCTTAAAGGATTTAGCCAACCTTGTATTATATTGATAGACTGATCTCAGTATTAATAACTGTACTGCCTCTTTACGTTTTACTGTTTTCTCATACTACATGGCATGTGAGCGTGTATCGCTCTCGCAGTAATGTGTCTCCTGATCAGGTTTGCCCTCAAGGATCTGTCTTATGCCTATTACTTTTAAATACCTCATACCTAATTTACACATTTTTACTGTTTATTCTTAAGATAAACTGGCTCTCACAGTAAAACAGCCTATTTATTTACTGTTTTGGTCATCCTAATACAGCCATATTGTGTTCTGTATTCATGTACAAGCTCTCGCTAACTATTTTGCTGACCTCCAGCGATGGCGCACTTTTAGGACACCTTAAGTCGTCCTCGTGCTTCTCTGAGGTTGTTCTGCTTAAATGTCGTTTTTTCCTCTCTACTCGTCAGCACATGCCTCAACTTTTACTGTTTTTTTTTTAACTAACTAGGCAATTGATGCTTCCGACGCTGTATTGTAAGCTCTTCTCCTAGCTTACTTTTTAATCCACTCTAGCCCCTACATATGCTTTATTCAGGAAATATACCCAGTTTAGTATGTTTTCTTCCATAATTTGGAATCCCTGAGATGGTTGAGAACTGATTTGATGTGCTTACTACCTCGCTATTGAAATAAGTCCTTGGTTTTATACATCATAATATTTGGCTTTATATGATACATTACTGTCGAGAGCTGGGATACTTCTCTACTGTCCATATTCAGCTTGGGAATAGCTCAAACAATGTTTTAAACTATATGCATTTGATTTAGCTTTCCAGAACTTACTTAAAAGCCTTTTGTGCTGTATCCTAGACCTTACTATTATTATGCGATTGTGTGGCAGTTCTTCAACGCATGCATGATGACATTCTAGTGCTATTGTTTTGTATTTTTTATTGTATTCTTCCTGCTTTTAACTGCCTATTTTGCTTAATTTCTCATCTTATCCACTTTCTTCCCTGCTCTACCTAGCACTCCAAACTCCCTGACCACTTGTTGGGTTGGAACCTGTCCTACCTGTTGTCCAGGATTCCTTCTGCTCAGTAATACCTGGCGACATCCAGTATTAAAGGATAGAGGATATCAGTTTCATTCACCCCATCAAGAAACTAAGAAAGTATGTCCACTGCTATGTAATCAGTTTAATTCTTGAAACTGTTAACACATTGAAATTTCCTACCCCTCCTGGACAGCCGGCAGCCATAGCTCTTTACTACCTCTACTCTCCCAGCCCCTTGCATGGTCTTTACTTTGCTCCAACTCCCTTTCTCACCCACCTCCAGATTGCTGCTTCTTTCCTTGTTCTACTGTGGAATCTACCTGTTTTCCCACTAGATGGCTCCCTCTCACCTGTAAATCTATCCCACTCCCTCTTATCTCCTGTACTAGGTGAACTCGTCCTCTTATTACTTACTTCTCCCAAGTTTCTACTTATTTATTTATAGCTTTTGTTACTGTATTGAATTCTACCTATATCCACTTTGAGCTTCCACTTTTCTTTATTTTCCTGCTACTCTCCCAACCTTGCTCTGACTCTCTACCTGATTTCAACTTGCCAACAGCAATCAGCATTTCACTGATTGTTTTTCTCAGGCTCGTCTTTCTCCTCCTTGCTTGGCTCTGCCCGCTCCGTTCGCCCTTCGGGCTCACTCCGCTCCCCTACCCTACCCCCAATTCCCACCCACCCCCACTACACCTACCCTTATACCTCCCAGGCCACTCCTACTCCCCCATTCAGCCAATTACTTTCCTTCCCTCTCAAATATCCTCCTAATTACCTAACCAATTAACATCCTTCTCCTCCCTGCCTATCTCTTTACATCCCTAGCTCCACCTCTTTTCACAATGCCTATATCATCCTTTACTCCCTACCTCATATCCCTACTCCTATTATCTATTATCCCTTCTCTTTACACTATCTACATCTGTACTTCCTACGAACACCACAACCATACCGCTCAACTGTACAGATTTTCGCAGAATGTCCCGATTTTTGCCTCATATTTTTGGTCTAGTTCTCATAAAATTGTGGTTTTCTGGCAAATTGTTGGCAAATCAGTGAGGACTGTCATCAGAAAATAATGACAGGCATTTGAATATCAGACTTCATATCCTTCAGAAAATGCATGTTAATGCAATACCTGCTGTTCTATCAACTTTCTAAGTTTGTAAGAGAAATATTTAAAAACTGCCCCTATTTTTGGACCTTTGTCCCCCCATTATGTATGGCTTTGCCCAGATTTCTTGTTCTAAGAGGTTGAGAGGTATGACCACAACTGCTCTAACCTCCAACACTCCTTTAAACAAACTTCCTTTACTACATCATCTCTTCTTCTAAAACATAGCAACATAACTTACACATCAAACTATTTCTTCCCAAAATATCATAGAGTTAACCATATTCTCTACAAACTACACCATGGGAAGAAACCACAAACATTATTGCATCTTATACTAACTCCTACTTACAATTTTCAGCATCATCTCCTTTTAGATGGTGACATTCACCCAAACCCAGGCCCTTCCTCTACCTCTCCCATTTTCACACTTGGATATCCTTCCTCATCCCAGTACAAACCTAACCACTCAGCTAACTCCCTATTAGTAGCCCACTAAAACATTTGAAGTATTAACAACAAATTGACCGAGCTTCATGCTCTTCTGCAACTACACAACTTTGACATATTATGCCTTACTGAGACATGGTTAAAACCACAAGTACTAGACTGCGAAATTACCCCACCAGGATACAATATAGTTAGAGTTGATCGCCCTAACAAGAAAGGAGGAGGCATAGCCATACTTTACAAAACAGATCTCCAACTAACAACATTAAACTCTTGTCTTCCATCAGACACTAACTCTGAAATTCTTTTTACTAAACTACAACTAAACACTCATAAGGCCATTTATATTCTTTGCTCATATATTCCACCTGGCAACAATATCAACCACCTTGAAAATATTCTTAGCTGGCTTTCTACTACTTATCCACAAGAAACCTTAATACTAGGTGACTTTAACATAGACTGGAATACCTGTAATACCAATAGCCCATCTAACCACATTAGCCTACATGGCTTTACTCAAATAGTCTCTTCACCCACTCAAATCCACAAGCCCAGCAAAAAAGAATCCATCCTTGACTGGATCCTTATAAATTCCTCCCCTTCAAATTACACAATTGGAATTCTTCCCGATGACATGAGTGATCACTCCCTAACATACCTACGTCGACATAAGTCCAACATACTTAGACCTACTACCTTCAGAACCACTCGATCCAATAAAACATTTATCCCTGAAGCCTTCCAAAATGAACTTAGACTTTGTAACTGGTCACCCCTAAAATACCTTCAGCTTGATGAAGCAGTTGCCTACTTCAATTCTAAGTTCCTCGAAATTCTTAACATCCATGCCCCTACCTGTACCATTAGAATTAGGACTAAAACTGCCCCATGGCTCACAAAAGAAACCAAACACAAAATGTTGCTTAGAAACAAATTCTGGTCTAAATGGCGAGCCACCAAAGATCTATCTGATCACACTAACTTTAGACACCTAAGAAATTCCACTAAATCATCTGTACGTCTTGACAAAAAAAACTTTTTCTTTCACCTCCAGCAAAATAACCACCAGAACCCAAAGAAATTCTGGACAGGGATTAATGCTTTACTACACCCAGGCACATCTAAAACACCAACCCCTGCTAGTATTGCCAAAAATAATCCTAAACAGATTGCTGACTCCTTTAACAATTTCTTTACAGAAGCTATCTAGTCACTTGCAAACTCCTTACCTCCCATTCTTACATTGTCTCCACCCTCCTCTTTTCCCTCCCGACCCACTTTTCAATTACAACCTGTATCTACATCCCTCATCAGTACCCTCCTTTCAAAACTCAAACCATCTACCCCCTCTGCTGACTTATTACCTGCTCAATATCTTCAAATTGTAGCTAAAGCTATTGCCTTCCCTATCTCTATCCTTATAAATAGAACCATCAAAGAAGGCACTATCCCTTCCATCTGGAAGATCTCTCATATTATTCCCCTTCATAAAGGTGGAAACTCAACAGAACTTTCAAACTACCGTCCTATTGCCCTTCTTTCTCCTTTAGCTACAATCATGGAAAAATGTATACACCTACAATTGCTCGACCACCTCCTTCTTAATGGTCTACTAGCCCCTCCCAGCATGGATTTCGTCCCTCCCATAGCACTACAACCGCTCTTCTTTCCTTTACCGATCACATAAATAAAAACCGCAATAACAACATCTTATCATCTGCTATCTTTATAGATCTTTCTAAAGCATTCGACATAGTTAATCATCAAATTCTCTTGAATCTTCTAAAATCTCTCTCACTTGATACTCTGGCACTACAGTGGTTCAAGTCATACCTAGATAATCGAAAGCAGGCAGTCCTCTGGGAAAACACTCTGTCATCCCCTCTTCCTGTCTCCCTTGGCGTCCCCCAAGGATCTATCTTAGGTCCTCTATTATTCTCCATATTTATTAATGATCTTGCCTCTAGTATCCCCCAAGCAGTAACCATTCAATATGCTGACGACTCCACCTTGATCTCCTCAGCCACTAACCCTTCCATACTTCAATCCCTCACCCAAAATGTCTTTCAGCTTGTAGAAAACTGGTTCTTACAGCGTTGTCTCCTCCTTAACCCAAATAAGACTAAACTACTGCTATTCACTCCCACACATAAAGCTAACACACTCCATTTCTCTATCATATCTAAAAATGGCACAGTCATATCTCCTGACACAACAACCAAACTTTTAGGGGTTACTATCGACCATAACCTAAACTATGACACTCATATTAATTTCACTATTAAATCCGTTAACAAAAAAATTGGCTCCCTCTACAAAATTAAGCCTTTCCTTACTCCTACAGCCAGAACTACCATTGCCCACACCCACCTCATCTCTACTCTCTTGTATGCATCACCTTTATATACTAACCTATCCAAAACCAACCTGAATAAATTATCTACCGCCTATAATAGTATAGCCCGTTTTGCTACCAGCTCCCCCTTTTAGAACTCACCACTGCTTCAACCTAAAACAACTTGGTTGGCTTGAATTGCACAATCAACTCTTATCTCAGCAACTTATTATAACACAAAAAATCCTTTACTTTCCTGAAAAAACACAAATCCTTACCAAACTTATCAGTCCCTATAAAAATCTTTCTAACCTGCGCTCATCTCACAAACTTTTAGTATCCACACATGAATCCAATAATAAAGCAGGAGACTCACTTTTCTCCTATGTAGTAGGGAAATGCTGGAACCAACTCCCAGCAGACCTCACTACAATCTCCTCTTCCTCGCTCTTCAAAAAGAAGCTAAAACTTTATCTCACAAACCACTGGCTCTGTCCATGCAGCAACCCTGACTAAAAATCTCCCTTCCTGCATATTACTAGATTACTCTTCCTAAATTATTTCACATTGTGCTATTCTGATTCTATATGCCACATAACCTGCAAATCTGAACTACTTCTCCCAGCTTCATTACCTCTCCTTCCTACCTTATTCTTAGCAAACCTCTCTGTATTTCCTCCCCCCTTTTTTCTTTTTGTCTCATTGTACCATCACTAATCCCCTCTCTACTCCTTGTATTAACACAAAAAAAAAAACTTATTGTTGTGGATTTAATGGGATGAGATTTTTTATTGTGAATTTAACTGTTGTATCCTAATTATTTTATCTGTTATTGTTAACAAAACCAAACAATTTTGGATTTTCTTCATGATCACAAGTGCCCTCTAACTTTGATTTGTATTAAATCGTTTGTCATTTTTTGGAGCTTTCTCCCCGGGCCTCTACTGAAAATGGACTTATATCCAGATAGACTAGCCCGGTCAACAGATGTTAAATAAATAAATAAATAAATAATTTATTTATTCTTCTTTATTGAATGGGTAGAACACAGATCTAAATGGATGATTTACAGGTTCAGCTCATGATTACAAACTGACTAACTTTAAGTATTAGGTGTTGTAGAGATAACAAGTTAATAATAAATGTTACTTTCACTTCAAGCAAATAACTTGTAACATTTTACTGGGGAAAAAGATTAATGTTTACTTACAATGTATAAATTGACTTGTTCATAACATATTGAGACATAAGGGAGGGCTAAATTTTCCTCCTGCTTCTGGATAAAATGGGATACTAGAAAGTAGTACAGGAATGAAGATTGGCCAGAAAGCTAAATTGTGTTTAGGGAGAAAGGAAAAGTTGAGGGTAGGGTTAGGCTGTACACATTCGTGGTAATGTTTCTGTTGGATGGATGCTATAGTAAATAATGTCATTACTGTGGACACATCTGAATTTTTATCTTTTAAGTAGGTACTGCTTGAGGTGTTGTCTGAATTGCTGGTATGACATAATTGATTTTGAGTTTAGGAAGCATAGATTCCTAAATTCTATGAAATATGCATGATCTGTGCAGTGGAGTTTATTACAGGGTGTCTATAGATTTGGGTGGATGTGGAGAATGACCTAAAGATGCATGTAGAGGACTCCTGATGAGTATTTTAATGACTAGAAAAGCTAAGGTTATTAATTTGCTGTGTCAGACAAGGAGCCATTAAGTTTTAGAAGTGGTTGTACAGTGATATTCTTTTTGTCAGTGAGGGAGATGAATCTTCATATATGGTTAGTTGAGATTTGTAGGTCCTTTTCATTTGTCTGGAAGCAGCTGCATTATGGGTAGACCATATTATATTTGTTATTTCTCCTGTTGTTAGTTGTGATGCAGGTAAGAGAAAGCAAGTGATTTTTTTTCTGGATTAATAGCTTCCTTTTCTTACATTTCATGACTTGGATGTCGTCTTGCAAGTTCAGTTTTTACTCTAGCCATTTCCATATATTTTTTATTTCTGGAATTTCAAGTTTTCCTTAGCTGTAAAAGAAGTTCCAGTGTTATGTTATTTTGGATAATGTGGGAGAGGCCTTAAACAATATGAATTTAGCTCTTTGATGTTAAGGATACCTTTTTTATTTTTAGCCATTCTTACTACTATGAGAGTTCTTGTTCTAGCTCATTTTTTATTGCTAGACGGGAAGGAGTGTGATCTGTATAGAACCATATCATAAAGCTATAATAAGACAGGGAGGGCATGGTATGTCATAATGAAGTCTGTAATTAAATAGTAAGAACAGAACAAGAGAGAGCACTTACCCCTGTGGGACACTTTTACTTAAAGGATGGAGAGGAAAAAGAGTCTCCAGTTTAGACTTTAGAATGCCTATTATGGAGAAATAGTGGCGGAACTTAGCTCTGCAGTGGTGATATTGTGTAGCAGAAAGGAGTAGCTGACAAGGTCAAAGACTTTAGTGTGGTCAGTAAAAAGACTTCCTATTAGGTGGTCTTGAGTCCAAGACCTCAGTGGAATACTTAACATCTAACTGTACATACGTTCTTGTTGGTCTGGCAGCAGTGATACATCCTGGTATGCTAGACGTCTTGGGTTTGAGTCCCAAATAAGAGCTAATGTATTCCTTTCAGTTAAATCATTCCAACAGCATCTAAACAAGGTGATTTCTGTGTGTGTGTGTGTGTGTGTGTGTATGTATGTGAGTGTGAGTGTGTGAGTGTGAGTGTGAGTGTGTGTGTGTGTGTGTGTGTGTGTGTGTGTGTGTGTGTGTGTGTGTGTGTGTGTGTGTGTGTGTGTGTGTGTGTGTGTGTGTGTGTGTGTGTGTGTGTGTGTGTGTGTGTGTGTGAGTGTCTTTTTGTAACTTAAAGGTGATTAAGATAATCTCAGCTGTTTTGAGACAGTGCCATCCATCCCACTGTGTGATAGTTAAGCTGAAAGAACAGTAATTTCTTGTTATGAGCTGAGCCAGCATAGAAATAAGTACAGAAAATCAGCGATCTCCACATATTTTCCTCTATTTCTAAATACAGATGCATGAAATTTCACATAGGAGTATGTCAGAAGAACAGTGGCCAGAGCCCTTTTTCCCAACATTACAGGGCAAGCTTCATGAGGAACCAGGGTGGCATTCTGGAGGAATGTTTATACCGAATTCTACGTATATGAAGCACTGCTACTTGGGAGTAGTCTGTTAAAGAACTTTCAGTTTAATTCATGAGACCTGTACCAGGCAATCTAACCAAATACAGGAATGGGGAAACTTGGTGTAATGCAAGGGATTAACATTAGCAACATAAAATGACTCATTTTAAAGACATACTTTCTTATTACTAGTCTGTGCTTCAAGCATGGAAATTTTATGACTCTTTTACCTGTGGCATAATTTAGCATGGATTTACAGGGATCAGTGTTGGAGAAGGGAAAATGTGATTGGCTTCTGGCAGCACGTGAAGTGTGCTGCCTCCTTCTCTGCCATCTGTGACATGCCCGCAGGTAGCTTAATGGTCAGCATCACACTCCAGTTCTTTAACATGAGGAAGAAGAGGTGACTAACT